>NW_015165271.1:368049-415169 GCF_001447785.1 Gekko japonicus | reverse complement strand
ATTAGGGGAACAGCAGTCCAGGAGACACCCGCTGGAGTGCGGTATGCCCCAAGGCGCTGTGTTGCCCCGATGTTATTCAACATCTATATGCGCCCCCTTGCCCAGATAGCCCGGAGGTATGGGCTGGGTGCCATCAGTATGCTAATGACACCCAACTCTATCTGATGTTGGGCGGCCAGTCTGGATCCAGACCAGAGGACCTGGACGGGGCCCTACAGGCTGTGGCTGGTTGGCTTAGACTGAGTCAACTGAGGCTGAATCCAGCGAAGACAGAGGTCCTGTGCTTGAGTCGAGGCGGTTCAGGGGCGGGCATCCCACTGCCAACCTTCAGGGGGGCTCCATTGGTGACAACACCGGAGGTTCAGAGTTTGAGTGTTCTCCTGGATCCCTCCCTTACCATGGAGGACCAGGTAGCGGCCACTGCCAGGTCGGCCTTTTACCATCTCAGGCTGATTAAGCAGTTGGTTCCCTTCCTTGACTGTACTGACCTAGCAACAGTGATCCATGTGATGGTTACCTTGAGACTAGACTACTGTAACGCTCTCTACATGGGGCTGCCCTTGTCATGGATCCGGAAGCTGCAGCTGGTGTAGAATGCCGTGGCCAGGCTGTTGATGCGCCTCCCTAGACGAGAGCACATTCAGCCTGTGCTGAGGACACTGCACTGACTGCCAATAGCGTACCGAATCCGCTTCAAGATGCTGGTTCTTACCTTTAAAGCCCTATATGGCAGAGGTCCGACATACCTGAGGGACCGCCTTTCCCCCTATATACCCCAAAGAGCACTACGGTCGGGGTCCCAAAATCGGTTGACCCTCCGTGGCCTGAGGGAGGCCAAGCTAGCTATCACCAGGGCCGGAGCCTTTTCAGTAGCGGCCCCTACCTGGTGGAACAAGCTCCTGGAGGAGATCAGGGCCCTGCGGGACCTTTTGCAGTTCCGCAGAGCCTGTAAGATGGAGCTCTTCCGCCAGGCATTTAATTAGGGGCCGCCGCTACTGAAGGCTCCTACTGCAGGCCGCTACAGCAGAGCCTGGCCCGTGGTCTTAACATCTGATTGACTATGAGCAGAAACATCACGGAACATCTGGGCAGTGGCAATTTATTCCTGTAATATACCATCTAGATTAATTTAATCAGCCACCAGCACTTTGTATTTATAATGTTTTATTGTAAGGTCAAATATTGTGTATTTTAATGTATTTATGCTTTTTATGGAAGCCGCCCTGAGCCTGCTTGCGGGGAGGGCGGGGTATAAGTTTGATAAATAAATAAATATATACAATGTAACTACTTTCATGAGGTCTGATTGGACCTAAGCGGAGCTTTCTGATAGGATACTCTGTATGGCTTTAGGACCACTAGAAGGTCTTTATTACGCAGCCAATCACCACAGAGGAAGGTAGGATACCTTAGCACAAACCATAACTAACAAATTAGAAATAACTCAGAACATAACAGGCTTAAAGAGTGCAACTCTGCTTAGGACATCTAATGAAGGGAGTGTTGACTTTCGAAAGCTTATACCCTCAAAATCTTGTTGGTTTCTAAGATGCTATTGGACACAAATCTATCTCTTCTGCTTAGGATGGCACCGTAATTATTACTGTTCACTTCATTTGTACCCCACCTTTCTCCCCAAAGCTTACATCAGTCTCCTCTCCTCTATTTTATCTTCACAATAGTCCTGTGAGGTAGGATACACAGAGAACGCATGACTGGCTACAGGTCAAGCAGCAACCTTCCACAGCAGAGTGGGGATTCACACCTGGCTCTCCTAACCTCAGTCTGACACTCCACCACACTAGCTCTCTGTAAAAGTTGTCTTCTGAAACATGGGCATACTGGTACAACTGAAGGGAAGTACTGTCTGCTTGAATCAGTTTGTCACGATTTATTCCTTCTGAAATGACTGAGAAAACAACCACTCTCCCCAAAGTCTAATTTGTCATTTGTCACTTGGGAAGTAACAACTAAGAGACATAATGGTGAATGAATAAATGACACTTGCTCATTCATTGTTATTTCTCTTCCCCCAACTCCTCTCCTAGCAGCATCTACTATGCTGTGCAGCTGCTGCAGTAAAAGAAAGCCAACTCAGGTCGCCAACTTTTAAACTGGTCCCTGTAGCTGTCTCTTTAATACCAATTCGATCTGTAGCAAATTCCACGCCATAAAAAGTTTCAACTTCCCCTTTCCAGACATTAAGCACCTGTTAAAGACACAGGACATTTTTCTCTAGGCCACCTGACATGGCCAGCTGATGGTTTAGAAGAGGATTCCCCCCCCCATTTATTCACCCAGCACCTTGGATAATATTTATGTAGCATCCTAGAAAACAGAAGGAAGCAGCAAAGTATGAAGGGAGTGAGAGGGCCATTAACCACCTGTCTGCCCGCCCTTCACCTAACTGGTGCCCTCCCACGTAGATCCATAGAAGCCACCTAGCAAAGGCTGTGCAGGGGGTGGGTAGCAGTAGGGGGTGGCATCAGTATCACTGTCCTCTAGAAGGGAACAAAGATGAAGGAGTGGGGCTGAGTCTCAGTGGCAGAGCATCTGCTTGGCACACAAAAGGTCCCATGTTTAACCTCCAGCATTTCCAGTTCAGGGGATCTCAGGTCATAGGTGATGTCCAAGGCCTCTGCCTGAGACTCTGGGGTGATGCTGCTGGTCAAAGTACTGACTCTGATAGATCAGTGGTCGGGTTTGGCATAAGGTGTATATAATAATGAATCCTTTTTAAGGTATTTTATAATCCTTTTTAACAGGGGTCATTTCGTAGAAAAAGAGCTAGGGGGACTCATTAGCATAACTCATTAGCATATGCCACACCCCCTGACATCACCGGAAGTGTGTCCTCCCCACAGCCGGCGGCGACCTCCAGCGGGCACCAGCAGGGAGCTCCAGGCCCCGCCCTCCTGCACCTCGCCCGGGGGGATGGCGTCCCCCCGGGTCCCCCCCCAAATGACCCCTGCTTTTTAAGGTATTTTATGCCAATAAAGGTCAACTGAATTGAACTGAACTGAACTAATAATGAAAACAAGTATACACAATAGTTAACACAATTAAAACTATTTAAAATAAAAACAGAAATAATTGCAAACCTCTGTTGACCACTGCCTATGGCAATAGTCACCCAAAATTCACTGAAACAATTTATGTATCATTGTGTAGACTCATTGGCCCAGATCTAGACAAGTGTGCGCACAAAGAGCTTCTACTCACCTAAAAGGGGCTGCCATTCTGAAGACAGCTCCTTGCACTCTCTGGGGTGCCATGGGGAAGGATTCCTGACCTTTAAGGGGCTTCTCGGGGATGCAGTGAGTAGGGAGAACTAGAGAAGCAGACTGTGCAGCATTATCGATTGCCCATAATCCACAATAGACACCATTTTTGTTCTTACTGCTTCTTAAATTTACCTGATGGTCACATTTGTAACTAAGGAGATGCAATGTAAATGTGTCAAACATTAAACTATTTCCGAAGAATCTAAATGAGAACCCATATAAGTTTAATGATCCAAATTATCTCTGTTTGAATTAGCCTAGGTCTTTCAATGAAAAACTTTTTTTCAGTATGGGGGGGTGGACATTTGAGTGCATCTGTCCTTACATAAGCCTCTGATTGTGGGAACATTGGGTAACTTCTGCAGACTTGCTTAATCATCCTCTGGAGAGCAACAACTCTCATTTCCTGTCTGTGTTTCTTACCCGGCCCTTGTTTTTTTCTTTTGCTTGCGGGCAGAGCCTTCCTAAGAAATAGCAAAAAAGGTACTCAGAAACCCATGGTAAGCACTCCAGAGTAAATCCCACTGAGTTCAGTGGACTTTAATTTCAAGCAAGTAATCATTCGCATGTATACTCTCTTGCATGGGGATAATTATCAATCAGTTGCATGGGAATTACTTTTATGTCCATACTATTAGCAATTTGGCATAAAAGGGCACTCAAGTAGGTCTGTCTGTACATTTCTGTCCATGATGCATAAAAATGCACATCATTTTACCAAATCTTAGATGTTTCCATAAACATAAAGAAGACATACTTTGTTTAAAATTAATTTTTAATGTGGTTTAGAGAGAGTGGTTTAGAGAAAGTGTTATAGGTATATGTGAAAATTTACATACAATTAAAAACAGTAAATGGTTATATGACACAGTTTTTAAAAGTAATTTTTACTATGCAGATCTGAGGCTTTCTTAAAATCATTTTGTCATAATTTGTTTAATAACAGAAGAGCTGTTGCATGGAAGGATTCAAGACAAAGAGTGCATATACTGGACAAATGCAACAGCTAGTCATAATTGGTGTTTCAGCATAGGGAAATCTGATAGTAAGATTTCCAGGGCTATTTCCTGGGTGATTTTTTCATTCTATCTACTGAATCTCAGCTTTCACAGGCTCTGACATCCATTGTTAGCACAGGACCAACCTGTGCCCCAAGCAAGGGGTGTCTTTGGTTCTACCCTCTAGGGCAGCCAGATCTCCCACTGTATCCAGCTCCCACCCTGGACTTTCCATTCCTCACCACCAATAACAGGTTAAACCATAGAGTTTTTGGAGAGTCATGCTGGTATGATGACACCACTGGCAGTTTGTGCAAGAAATGACATTACAGCATTGGCATGATGCAGATAAGGTAGGTCTTTGCCCCCATGCTCTCCCACTGGGTGCCAGCACTGGCCTGGCAACCCTCCATTTTTCAATTTTAACATCTTTTTTTCTGTTGTATTCATAGCCCCATATACCTAGCGTGTGGTCTAGAGTGCCTTGCTGAATTGGACCAGAGGACCAGAGGTCCATTTGCATCCTGTTTTACAGAGTGGTTAACCAAGTGCCCTGGAGGACCAATGAAAACAGCACAGAGGCCAAGGACTTCTCCTGCCATTGCCTCCTAGCACTGGTATTCAGTGGCTGCCTTTGTCCTCAACCCTAGTAGCTTTTGGGGAACAGGGAGGAAAAGCACAGTTTGACATTACAGTGCTCTAGAAATCCCCCCAAACTCTATGGTAAGACATCGATTGACCTCACTCCCCCCATTTCCACTCACTGCTCATTCAAGAAGTGGCAGGGGAGGGGAGGCAGTGGCAGGAGACCTCCTGGTAAATTGTCAACCAGAGGTTCACTGCCTTTGGATATGGAGGCTCCCTTTAGTCTCCATGGCTAATAGTCACAGATGGACTCAGACCCATAGCTACAGTGGGGCCTCCAAGGGCTCAGCACCCTGACTTCCTGTCAAGCCCCCCCTTCCTATTTACCCCAGCTGGATTAGCATCAGGGGCCATGGGCTGGAGTTTGGGACTCCTGTTGGGAAAGCTGAGGCTCTGCTCAGGGACAAGAGATTGCCCCTGAGCATGTGCCAAGGGCAATGGATTGATCCAGGTCGACCAGCCAGCAAAGTGGAGCAACCTGCCGCTCCCTCTCATAGATGCCAGACAAAGTGGTACTCTCAGACAGCGGAAAGGAAGCTGGGGGCAGTGCAGGCCACAGAGGCAGCAAGAGCCGGGCCACAGGGGGCTGATGCCAAGGATCCAAGGGCAGAATGGGGCATCTGGATTGTGCCGCTCACAGCTTCCATCACCGGCACTGCTGGGGAACGCACTGCCTGACTGCCCGTGCCTGTCCTGGCCAGGAGGCAGGAGGAGAGAGTCACACCGTGAGTCCCCGCGGTTTCACAGACTGCCCAGGGGGGCCATCTCCATGGTCAGGCTGCAGACAGGGCAGAGGAGAGAGCCCCCCAAGGCCAGTGGCCCCCAGTGGTTTCAAGAGGCACTGGCTGCCCCCTTCTGTGGCTCCTTGCTTCAGGTTGGGGGGGTTGCGGCAGTCATGGCAGGGGGAAGGAAAGGCAATCGCTGCTTTGTCCCACTGGATCCTGGCATGCCCTTCTCTCCAGCCACCACACGGGAAGACCAACTGGGGCAGGGGCCAGCCAGCCTACATGAGGGTTTTTTTTTAAAAAAAAAATCATTTTTAGTGCTCCCCAACTTTTTAAAAGGCCCCCCAAACTGAAAAATCCTTGCTACAGGCCTGGATGGACCATGAATCTGTCTCAACCCCTTTCAAAATCATCTATGCTTATGGTCATCCACTGGCAGCAAATTATGAACGTCTGTCTCATTCAGGTAGTTATTGCTCTATATTAACCGTTGAATCTATATACTATTCATCAAGTGTGACCCCCAATCTGCAGATATCTAATCCATGGATTGGGGCCACATTTACCCAAAATGGATTTTTCTAGTATATATAAGCAAGGAAAATTTTGTTATCAAAATTATATTGTTGTAAAGAAAATCAGGAGCCTTTTATGTTCCCCTTCCCCTTTTGTATGTTTTTTCTTGTCCTTTATGTTGTTGTTTATGTATGGTTTTAAGGTGTTTTTCCCCTGTATGTCATGTACTTTTATTTCTTTCATAAAATTAAAAATTTACCTCCCAAAACAGATTTCTCTACAAACTTGGGGGACCTCCTAGGTTTGCAGAAAAATCTACAATGGTACAGAAAATATACTGGGGGGTTAAATTCCCCTCAGATCAAATAATTATCTTTGAGGGGCCCAGCAGTAGAACCCGGGGAGCCACTGTCAGGCCAAGCCCACCTGGAGCCACACCAGGCAAGCAGCCCAAAGTGGTGATGACAGGGGGAAGCCTCAGTGGGCCCACCCAGAGCTGTGCCAGATGAGCCACCAACAGCAGCAATGTGGGGGGGTACGCCTCGGCAGGCCCACCTGGAGCTACACCAGGCAAGCCACTGAGAGCAGCAATGTGGGGGTGGGGGTGAAAGACTGGTGAAACAGTGGGCCCTGCTGTAATAACAATAACAATAAAAGGAGGAGGAGGAGGAGGAGGAGGAGGAGGAGGAGGAGGAGAAGAAGAATTTAAAACTTCCCTCCCCTGAAGGGCTCAGGATGGTGTAGATCATAGTAAACATAGTAAGTAATTAAAACAGTGAATAAAATTAGTAATAAGTAAGCAAATAAAACAGTATACAATGAACATACAGCACACAGTCAATGGCATACAAATCACTTTGTTCTCCCATGGGGTGGTTTCCCTATAGGAAAGTTGACAAGGCAAATGGAGGCCGTGGTCAGGAAACAATGTTGTCCTCAACCATAGGCCTGGTGGAACATCTCTGTTTTTGCACACCCTGCAGAACAGAGCAAGGTCCTGCAGGGTGCAGATTTTACTAGGTAGAGTGTTCCTGGCGAAGCACAGGTTGAATATATGCAGGCATTGGGGTGCCTATGAGTTCCCTTGCCACTGCATTCTGGACAAGCTGTAATTTCCGGATCAGCCTCTGAGGTAGCCCTACATAGAGCTAGTTACAGTAATCCAGCCTTGAGGTGACCACTGCATGGATCACTGTGGCAAGGTCGGTGCTGGAAAGGTAGGGGGCAAGTTACTTGACCCGGTAAAGTTGAAAAAATGCCAGCCTGGCAACATGTGCTACCTGGGGCTCCATTGATAAAGAGAAGTCCAGGAGCACGCCCAAGCTCTTGACAGTCGACGCCGGTGTCAATGACGCACCATTGAGCATTGGGAGTTGACACTCCAACCCCACCCCCCCAGCCACAGGACCTCTGTCTTTTGTAAATTCAGTCTCAGCTGGCCCTGTCTCAACCATCCGGCCCTGGCCTCCAATCCCTCAGTTAGATGGGGCAGCGGCTGGCCACCCACCCATCAACAGATACAGCATCTGTCCTGTGGCCAGGGCAGAAACCCAACTGGAATGGAACTAGGGCTGATGCGTCCTTCAGGAAACTCTGGAGCTGCTTGGCCACCACTCTCTCAGTTACCTGGGTGGTAATTGTAATGTATTCAATAGCTGCCATTGAATGCATGATGTATGTGAAACATCTAATTGACTTGCCATGTTGAGTTTCGTCCTGGGCTAGGATCCAAATCCATCCAATCACATTGCTAGCCCAGGAGGCACCTAGCCAATCACTTTACAGCAAGCTCCCTGAGCGGGAACATCCGTGATTGGTCCTTATATGAACAACCGTATTGGTTGGTATTTGTACAGTGGATGTGGCTACATTAGCCGGGAGAGTTTAAAAGCAGGACAACTGCAATGTAGAAGCTGAACTGTTCTGTTCTGGCTATCAGATGTTGATCCGTGTTGGAGTTGTGTTAGAGTTGAAGAATAAAGTTGTGTTCTTGCTGAATCACTCTCCAACTTCTTTGTTAAACGAGCAACTTAACAGTAATTGGCCAAATCTGCCAGATCTAAAGACAGCTTTTTCAAGAGTGGTGTTACCACAATTTCTTTTAAACCCCCTTGATAGATCCCCGAAGTAAGGAACAGATTATTAATGTTCATCAGGGGGCCCCGTATACCATCACCACCAGCCTTCACCAGCCACGATGGACAAGGGTCTAAGAGGCACGTGGTCAACCTAACAACACCCAGGATCGTGTCAACATTAGCGCAAGAGAGTCAGCTGAAGTTGTCAAATACTGAATCCAAAAACAGCCAAAGGGCTTCAAGTTCTCCTACTGTATCAACAGTGGCAGGCAGGCCACAGTGAAACAACAAGACTTTATCTGCAAAAAAGCTCCGGAATGCCTCACAGCTAAGGGCCAAATTTCTTGTATTTTGAGCTCCCGCACAGAGGGAGGATAAGGACTAAATTACCCTAAATAAATGAGCAAGATGAGAGCTAGCAGATGTGAAAGAAGCTGCAAAGCAATCTCACTTCACAACTTTCACCACCATCTCATTTGTTGTTGTTGTTGTTCAGTCGCACAGTCGAGTCCGACTCTTTGCGACCCCATGGACCAGATCATGCCAGGCCTTCCTGTCTTCTGCCATCCTCTGAAGTTGGCTCAATTTCATGTTTGTTGCATCTATGACACTGTCTAACCATCTCATCCTTTGCCGTCCCCGTCTTCTTTGACCTTTAATCTTTCCCAGCATCAGGGTCTTCTCCAGTGAGTGCTCCCTTCTCATTTGGTGGCCAAAGTATTTGAGCTTATAGGATGTTCTTGCAGCTTCGTCATGAGACTGGTATCACACTCACTCCAGCTGTCTGAGTTCTTGCTTCATTCCTCTGAGCTCCATTGTATACCATGGAGCCAGGTTGGGGCAGGAATGAAGAAGGCATCAGGGAGCAATTTCATTGATGGCTTCAGAGAGGTGAGCATTCCAGTCCTCTATCAGCTCATCCAATAAGTTGCCGGGAGGCAATGAATCCCACAGAGCATTCTGGAAACCAATTGGATCCATAAGTCTCTGCAGGTGAGCATAAATCAGCTTGCCGCCTAGATTGGGGGCGGGGTTAACCAGGGTGGGGAGCAGAAATAGAGTGATGGGGTAGGGGGAGAAAGAGAGTGATGGGGTCAGGGAGGCAGAAAGAGAGAGAAAGAGAGTGATGAGGGGGCACAGAGAGTGACATGCATGGGGGGAGAGTAAGAGAAGTGGTGGCAGGATGGCGAAACAGTGAGAGGTAGAGAAGTAGAGGAAGAGTGGATGAAACAAAGGTGGAGGGAATGCCCCCTGCTCACAAGTTTTTTGTGGGTCCCCACTGGTGCACTTTAAATCTGACAGCTCTGTTTAGCAAAGACCCTTCTGCTTCTGACATGACAACATTCTAGAAGTTCTAATCAGCTGATTCTTCTTACCTCTTGCTTTATTAATTTGTGTCATATTCCACCAGTTTTCATGCAACGTATTTCCCCAACCCCCTATATGATATTCACCTCCACATCAACTTTGGTGCAGCTCCACTGCAAACAGCTATGATTTTGACTGGGGACCTCTTGTTCAAATGTTGGCTGAGATAAATTGAGACATGCAGGAGTCAAGCTAGACCTGATGTTGGAAGTTCTAAGAACAGAATTTCCAGGTGTTGTTGTTTTTGTTTTCATTTGCAGATGCACAGGGCCCCAATTTGGATCAGGATCATGGCATAGAGAAGAGGGGTGGTTAACTCTTTCTTCCGAGCCCTTCTGTCAACCAAAAGCAACCTTGCTATTTACCCACTTGAGGACAAAGAGACAGGCAACATACAGATGGCCTGAACATTTGCCAAGTAGTAGCTCTGTGGGAGCTTCAGGTCAAGAAAATTCATGCCCCTTCAAATTAAGGATAGTTCCACAGGCACAAGCACTTCCCCACTTCCCAATCCAAGATGCCCCCCCCCCCCGATCATGTTCTGAGCAGAAGGGGACGGGAATCCCAGAGGCATTTTGGACTGCTGTGGTGGGGAGGAATTACATTCTGCAATTTGGAAGTCCTTGTGTTTGTGAAAATGTTAGTAAGGAACCAAACCCCCAACCCCCTATATGATATTCACCTCCACATCAACTTTGGTGCAGCTCCACTGCAAACAGCTATGATTTTGACTGGGGTCTTGACCTAAATCAGGTTGAATCAGAAAAAGCACTTGAGGGAACTGATCACAGAATTATCAGCATCACATCTAGTTTGACCTTGAGGTGTAAAGATTATTGTAGAATCTAGCTTCTTAAGATGCAGGCAACCAAGTGTTAAAAGGCACAGAAAGAAATGTTTTTGAAATATGCAATGCAATAAGAATTTTTTACGTGTCCTAACAGTACAGTTCTCATCCCCCTCAACAATCCAGTTGTTTGCTTTTCTTCCTACACAACAATGAAATAAACTACAATCACGGTGTGATGACAAACGCTCCCAGGGATTTACATACTTCTGATTATATTGGTATTCATTATTTTCTTTTTAAAGAGAAATGTAATAAAAAATCCTAATGGTAAAAAATACAGTATGGAGGGATATCCTAAAAAACACGTTTAAAAGACATTAAGAATCTTTTTGAAACTATGAAAGGGAACAGGGCATCTAATATTGAAATTATTAGAAGTAAACAAACCAAAATAAGAGCAAGAAGAAATTATAGGTGAAGTATCTTCACATGGATATGCAGGTGTGGTGGTGTTTTTTTTAATGAATTTGATGGACTGAGGAATTGTGTTATACAGAATTAAGTATGGGAGGAATTATGTCACTGAGCAAAATAAGAAAAATATTAATATTAGCCATCAAAATATTTCACAGTAACATGGAACAAATTATTTTCCATCCAAGGAGCTCAAGGCAGCATACATGTTGTCCCCCCATATTATATATCTCTGCCTCTTCTTGGTGATCTTTTGGATTCCACTGCAGAATGCAGCAGTCCCTTACCAACAACTCACAATGAAGTTTTTTAGGAAATTGTGACATTAACACAGAAACTTTCCATATCATTAGGTGAAACAGTATTGTCCAACCTCTAGTTGATCCCCTGAGAAGTGTAACAATCAATCAAAAGGGTTTAAAAAAAATAAAAATCTCAGATTGTAACATTTGCCAGTGTGCCTCATCATGTCCTCATCATGCCCTGTCCCAAACCAACACTCATAAGAATGTTAGCTGGGATAGTGACAGTGGGCAGGGCATTATGGGCAACGTAATGTGCCTGACTGTCATAGCCTTCACTATACAGGCTAGATTATTCTCCCCCTTTCCCCAGCTTACAATCCCTTTTCCTTCCCTTCCCTATAACACCCTGTGAGGTAGGTGGGGCTGAGAGAGCTCTCTTGAGAACTGCCCTTGAGAGAACAGCTCTGAAAGAACTTATGACTGACCCAAGGTCACACCAGCAGCTGCATGTGGAGGAGTGGGGAATCAAACCAGGTTCTCCCAGATTGGGGTCCATGCTCTTAACCACTACACCAAACTGGCTCCCAGTTTTTACCAAACTCAATTGGCTCTGGCATGAGCAGAACTGGCTCTCTTCACAATAGGTAAAAAATACAGCAATGAAAATGACAGAAGCGCAGTAATGCTAGTCTGTTGCAGCAAACACAAAGAGTCTTGTGACATCTTCAAGACCAACAAATTTATTGTGGCATAAGCCAATGTTCAGCGTGGTGTAGTGGTTAAGAGCAGTGGATTCTAATCTGGAGAAGCGGGTTTGATTGCCCACTCCTCCACATGAAACCAGCTGGGTCATCTTGGGTCAGCCACAGAGCTCTCTCAGCCCCACCTACCTCACAGGGTGTCTGTTGTGGGGAGAGGGAGGTGATTGTAAGCCACTATGAGACTTCTTCAGGTAGTGAAGAGTGGGGTATAAAAGTGGGGTATAAGAGTGGGGTATAAAAACTAACTCTTCTTCATGAGTCAGAGCTCACCTCATCAGAAGTATGCCAAGGATGAATGTTACGTAGTTCAAGAGAGAAACAGAAAGAAGAAGGGGTGGGAAAATGTTTTTCCAAACTGGGGTCAAAAAGTCTAGTAACTCTTATGCAGAACAAAATAACCAAATATGAACCACTCCCAGGTGATGAAGAACTGACAAAGTACATGAGTAATATACACCACCATCTAAAGATAGACACTTTCTGTAGTCAGTTAACCAGTTCCTGTCACAAATAAGCCCAAGTGTAATAGTCAAACATATGAATTCCAGCTCCAACTCAGTGCCTTAACACTGGAAGCTCCTTGAATGAGTGATATTTCTACAAAAATACTTCAAGAAAGCTTTAGTGCAGATCTACCATATACATATTTCTAAGGACGTCACTTCCTAGGATAATCCCACATAGGGGTGCCAGCCTCAAGGTGGGACCTGGGGAGCCCCTGGAATTACAGCACATCGCCACCCTACAGAGATCAGTTGCCCTGGAGGAAATGGCTGCTTTGGTGGATGGATTCTATGGCATTGTACCCCACTGAGGTCCCTGGCCTCCCCAGGCTCCATCCCCAAACCTCCAGGAGTTTCCCAACCTAGATCTGGCATCCCTACTCCTCCATCCCCCACCGGTGGCCTGGGGGGACCTGGCAACTCTAATCCCACAGCGCATGTGTGTGTGTGTTTGTGTGTGTGATATATATAACATTCAGGTACTTTTAGTTGGATCCTATGATCTGCAAATGAAAGGATTGTGGGGTTTTTTTTGGCACTTTCCCCTTCCCCAGCAATCCTTTCTGACCATGCGAGTGAGTCCCTCGTGGATTAATAGCCATGCAGGTAAGAAAGTTGCTAGCCATGCACGTAAGAAAGTTGCAGAGGGGATGGGAAAGAGGGCAAAACTGCTCTCTTTTCTGCCAGTGAATTGCAGGATTCAGTCCTCTGGGTAAAGGTAAAAACCAGCACTTTGCATTTACAGAAAAATGAAAAAAAGCCAATGTAGTTGGAAAAATTAGTAATATGTGCTCCTTGCAGCATACTCCCACATTTGTATTCTGGCTGCTGCAGTCTGAACCTGTTGAAGTTTTCAGACCATCTTCAAAGGCAGTCCCATGACAGAGCTTCCTCAACCAATTTTCCAAAATATGTAAAAGTGCAATCTAGGCAAGAGTTGCGGTTTTAAAATATAACTAATCACACCGAGAGGAAAGCTATTGTATGCTTTCTCATATTAATTCATCCATATTAACAGGGGCATGACAAAATATGCCCTATCAAAGCAGTGTTTTCGTATACCCACTGCAGGTGGGACATCTACCCCCAGACTCCCTCCAACACTCCAGCGGCCAGTGGGAGAAGAAAAAATTAAATAATTGCCATCAGTGACAAGTGTGACATCACTTCAGGGGAAATATGGAAGTGACATCACACCTCTCTAGGAACTACTAGAAACGCTATGGTTTTACCATAGCTTCCAGCATGTCTTAGAAAGGACTGACATCACTTGTTTTCCCCTGAAGTGTCATCAAGCCATTGCTGCTGGCACCCCCATATCTCTGCCCCCACCCCGGATTCCCACTGGTCTAGGCATAACCTGACTACCCTATACCAAAGATACGGCAATCAACTTCATGTTCCTTTAAAGAAAATAAAATTTGTGGACAGTTTGATGATTTAAAAACCAGACTGAATGTACTGATCTATTTTACCCTATCAAGCACCTACTCACTCCAAGATAAGAATAGCTAAATTCAAGTCCAGTAGCACCTTAGAGACCAACAAGAATAAGCATTCATGAGTCAGTACACTTCCAGTTGTTTTTCAGCCACTTCTTCATGTACAAGGCGATCGCAGGTTAACATGTTTGAATCAAATTCTAATGAGGATAGAAGGAAAATAACTACTAAAATAGACATACTGATGTATCCGAAATGACAATGAAAAAGTAATCTTTTTTCCCTTTTGCACTAAGGCAACATTCCAGTTGAAAAAAGAAAGAAAACTCTGAGGGTAAGCCTATGGTATCACCTGTTAAGTTTCAGTTTAATATTATTCAGGGACGTGGGCTGAAGAAACACCTGCACTCATAAACACAGTCTCAGCCACTAGAGAAACAAATAGATAGTTTAAACTGCACAAAAACATAATCGCACACATGTTATTTCAGGCCTACATACTTCTTCAGAATGTTGTAAGTGTCAAAGATTTCACTTGCAAGGTAAAATAAGCACATTTTGGCAGTAACATAAACTGTTCACATAATCACTTGGGGCTATGCTCTTGCAACTCCGGTTTAATGCCCTTGGAAAGTTCAAGAGAAATGCCTAGCTGTAAAATCATATGCCATTTTACAAATATGCAATGCATTAATCATATATATTGTTGGCATCTCTCAGCATTTCTAAAATATTCAAACATATAGGTAATCTTACTCATGATCTGATACTGCATTCGAAGTCAGGCTCCCTTCATTGGAAGCTTTTTAAAATGATACATTTCAAAGCTGCAAGAACATATCCTTCCAATAAAAAGAACGTGTTCTCATTTTTAAAGTTAGGGATTAATATGTACAGTGAGAAACTACAGCTGTGAAGAATTTTACTTTCTAGAAAACATGTTAAATTTATCCCAGAACACTATGAAATCAAAGTACATCACTGTGATTCACAAAACAGCAAAGCTGGAACAACCATACTTGGCCCCGCTGGAATCAATCGCTATAAAATACATACATTCTAGCTGAATTCAACTCTTGAACCCTTTTGCATTTCCAAGTGGCATAAGCCAATTGAACTCACTCAGCAGAGGTCAAGGAAGAGTAAACCCAATAATGAGCACACTAATATATAACTCAAGTTTTGAAAGTAGTTCTTTGGGGGTAACGATAGATAGATAGATAGATAGATAGATAGATAGATAGACAGACAGACAGACAGACAGACAAGAGTATATTACTAGCCTCCTCACCAATTTACAGACTCTGAACTATTTTGCAACAGCAGACTATTATGCATTTGGGACTCAGTTATTTAATTATTATAAATCTTATTGGAACACTTTACATGATGCTACTATGTTGGTAGAGGAGTCAATAAAAATTAGACTGAACGACAATCAAGAATGAAAAAGCCTGTTTAAAAAATGTTTGGGCAAGGGCAGAGCTATTTCCTGTTTAGGATACTATGTAAATAACACATAGCATAGAGAAGATGGGCTCTCCTAGCAGGAAAAAAATGCAGAAATATACACATACACCCATCTAGATATTTTAAAGCTCTACTGTCAGATTCAATAAGGGGAGATGGAGAGTCATCTCCATTAAGAGAGAGTGGCCTCCTGTGATTCAGTATGCTGGACACAACAGTGACATACAAAAGAAGCCCTGGTTGCGGACGAGTAGCTGTAGTGGCAAGGCAGCTTCCCTTGTGTGTGAATTTGGATTACATAGATTGTAGAGGGGACCATTCAACTGGAGAGAGGAATCAGTCCACACAGAATGGCATGGTGTGTAAAGAAGGGTTGTCAGCTCCAGGTTGAGAAATACCTGGAGATTTTGGAGGTGGAGCCTGAGGGGGCTGGGGTGCAGGGTGGGATCTCTGCATGGTACCATCCCATAGCGTCCACCTTCCAAAGTGGCCATTTTCTCCAGGTGAACTGATCTCTGTCACAAGGAAATCAACTGTAATCCCGGGAGATCTCCAGTAATTACCTGGAGGTTGGTAACCCTAGTAAAATGTCTCTATTCTCTCACTGGGAAGTCAGTATGGGAAAGCATTTTTTTAAAAGGAAGCAGGGCAGTACGATAATGGAGTAGTTCACATGGGTGCTTTGATAAAGGGCATAGGATGGTAGTCTATTCTACTGTTTGTTGTCTGTATTATCTTGCTTTTGCTGCATTGAGTTTTGCTTTTGTAATTCCATTTTCTGCACTGCTTATTGTACATCATGCTGGTTTTGTTTGCACTGTTTTTCAGTTTTCTAATTCTAGTTCCATTGCACTGTTTATCAGATGTCAGACTGCATTTCTTTTATATTTTGCAATCTGTCTTGAGTCTTGGTGAGAAAGATGGACTATAAATAAAGTAATAAAATAATAGTATATGCCCTCTCAGCTTTCCAAACCTTTTATTTTCTTAAGTAAGTGGAAAAGATAACAGAAAGGCATATATCTGCTGAAAAGTGAAATACTGCAGTCACGAAAACTCTGTTTTATACTAAGAAGTGCCAGTTGATTTAGAATGCAGAAACAAGCTAGCTGGCTGATATGGCTTACAATGACTTGCCTGTAGTAAAAAAAAACCCTCTACTGATACAGCTACCAT
Organism: Gekko japonicus; assembly: GCF_001447785.1. Taxonomy (NCBI): domain Eukaryota; kingdom Metazoa; phylum Chordata; class Lepidosauria; order Squamata; family Gekkonidae; genus Gekko; species Gekko japonicus. The sequence continues at coordinate 398,694 of NW_015165271.1, read as the reverse complement.
ATCCAACTCCCTCAAACTGAGGTGGCCTAATTTGCATATTATGCAAATCAAGTATGTTAACTGATGTGTTATCTACCAGTTGGTTTATACTGCCTGTAGTTGTAACAACAACAAAAGGGTTGAGGATGGATCATAAAAAACTATATTTACCTGACCCTTCGAGATGCCAGGATTTGCACAGGCTCTCTTCTGAGATAAAAGTAAACTTTGTGTGGGAGAGAGAAAAGATTGAGCAAAGCTCCATGTTGTCAGGTCTCCAGTTTTGGTGCTCCCTCAGAACATGGCTCTGCTGCTGTTCAGTTGACATTCAAGTAGTACTTCACATGTTCTTGTTACTTTTTATCCAAGTCTGGAACCTTTGAGAGTTAAAACACACACATGTACACACACACATCATACCCCTTAGCGAATGGAAGTGGAAAGTCCTCACTGTCAGCTGAAGTAAAATTTGGACTGATGTTTTGTACATACCTGCCTCCTGTTGATTTCAGTGGGGTTCCATTGGTTTCCATAAAAGTTACTGTCAAAGTATGAACAGGACTATGGCCTTAAAATCTAATACTACCTAATTTAGCGAATCCTATCCAGTTAAATGTGACTAACTTCCAAACCAGTATGCACATGCAACTGCAGCCTTAAACATCTTGAATGTACAATATGCAATAGTACTGACTGTAAAACATTCTCTGCACAAACGTATTAAGACATTTGACTGTAAAAGTCAAGGTTAATATGTCAGTCTATAACCTCAGCCACCTAACTGAACCCCAGAAAAGTAGCCACAGATTCCTAACCAACAACAGGCTATTCTCACCTTAACACAGAGAGTACTCCATCTTTCTGTGTTATACCTCTGAGGATGCCAGTCACAGCTACTGGCGAAACGTCAGGTCCTACAATGCCAAGACCATGGCCATACAACCCAAAAAATCTACAACAGCTAACGGGCTATATTGCTGCTCCATCCTAAATTTGCAGGACCTGTAAATGCTTTTATCGGCTTACCCAATTAAAGTATACACTTTAGTTGCAATTCTAAGAACACTTTCCTGGGAGTAATCCCAATTGAATAAAATGAGACTTATTTTGAACAGATGTGCTAAGACTCACTCACTGAAAATCTGCATGATGAAGATCATCAGTAATAGGGAATAATGCTCTTCCTTTAGCGTATTTAACATACAGCTATAAGGAAGAGAGTTCTACCACCCAGAAAGGTTAGTCTGGATTCCCAAGTTTTTTTGAGAATTCAGATACTTACTGAATCCTGATCCTATCTTAAAGGAGTTTTAGACAGTTCTGAGTAAAAGAAAATAATTATGAGTCACTTTTATTCAGATTTTTAGATAAATCAAATTATTCCCAGTCCCCCCAGCTTCCACAAAGGCACCTATAAGACTAGACTAATTACTTGCCCTCTAGCAACAAGTTAGCTCCTTTTGACTTGCTCATGTTCCACCAACAATTACGTTCTGGCTTTGAAAATATAAAGCTAACTTTGCTTTTCTGTTTATTTCATCTCTACAGAACTGCTTCATTTGGTAAGGGTCTGTAGCTGAAGTCTTAAATGTTTTTCTGTGGTCAGCCTAGTCCTTTTGAGTGACCTACCAGAGTAGGTGAAGAAGGTGTCCTCACTAACTACTACAGTATTAAGAAGGCACATAAGGCTGTCTCAGGATTGCCAGGCTCAGTGGGAGACTGGATTGGATGGTGATGTGGGGGCAGCCATCAGTGATGCCATTATGTCCCTTCTGGGAAACCCCAGAAGTTATTTCACCCCTCTCTAGGAATCACTAGAATAGGGTTTCCATCAGTTCCTAGGGAGGGGTGACAATACTTCTGGGGTTTTGCAGAAGTGATGTCATACTGTCACCAATAGCAGGGGCCATTGTCTTTTGCTGGCCATGGCCCACTGAGGACAGGAGATGTCCCACCCTCAGAAGGCACATGGAAACCGTATTGATGGAAGGTAAATTATTTCAGCAGATTTGTCTGTGCTTGTTCTAACACTATGTGTGTTTGTTATCCTGTGTCGTTTTAATTCTTGATTGTTTTAAAATTTGTAATGTGTGTATTTTCATCTCTGTTTAATTTGTTGATTTGGACTGTTATAAATTTGTCTTTGCAACCTGCTCGCTGCATTGTTAACTGTTTTGAGTCAGAGGAGATAAGGCAGGATATGCGGGGAGGGCGGGGTATAAATGAAATAAAATAAATAATTCCTGGAGATTTGGGGGTGCAGCCTGGATTTAATACCATCTAAAAGTAAGCAATTTTAATGACTAGTATCTTTTAAACTATTTGAAACAAACAAAAACAACCCTATTATATAATCAAAACTGAATCTCAAAGGTACGGCAGCTTCTGTGAGTGTGAATCCAAGCATTCCCTTAGGCATTCCGTACATGTCAATCACACCTATGATTCCTCTGATTGGACAGAGCAAAAGGAAGGTGGCCTTTTCAGTCAAACCATTCAACCAAGGAGCTCAGTTAGGATTGCCAACTCCAGGTTGGAAAATTCCTGGAGATTTGGGGGTGCAGCCTGGATACGGTGGCATTTAGGGAAGGGAGGGACCTCAGTGAGGTATAATACCATAGACTCCACCCTCCAAAGCAGCCATTTTTTCCAGAGGAACTGATCTCTGTAGTCTGAAGATCAGTTGTAATTCCAGGAGAACTCCAGACCCCATCTGGAAGTTGGCAACCCTACTGGACATCAATAAGAACAGGAAAAGGAAGCAGCTGGGAGGAGGGAAAGAATAGTGTGAGCATGGAGATACTGGGGAAAGTGTGGTGTCCTCCACAAGTCCTTGTAGTAGGGCTGCCAAATGCAGCCGGGGGGCGGGGAATCCCCCCCTCAAATGGCTGCCATTTGAGGGGAAAACTCTTTGTTTTCCCCTCAAATCGCGTGGCCCCGCCCCCAGCGTGCGACGTCACTTCCGGGTGACGCGCACGCGCACACACCCGGGATCGTCCGGGAGCCCCCCGCTCCCGGACAATCCAGATTTGGCAACCCTACCTTGTAGGTTCTGTACAGTACAACTGGGCCTGGTCAAATGGCCTGCACTGCACAACTGGGCCATAGATTTCTCGGGTAGAGGCCACCAGGGAGAGAGTAGGCAAGAAAGCTAGAGAAAGAGAGACTGATTGGCTGGTGGGTGGGAAGGGGAGAAGGAAGCAGGAAAAGGAGAGGGGCCATGGGGCTTTCATAGGAGGAAAAGAATAGTGGGGGAGGGGAAAAGGTGATGGCCTCCACAAGTTCTTCAGGGTTTCCCACTTGTTAACATATAATATAATGTTTTTAAAAGCTACAGAGAAAATTAATAGCCAATACTATGGCACTAAGTTAGAACATACATGAGAACATGAGACTAAGACTTGTATGTAATTCTAAATGTGAACACTTTTAACAAAAATCATACATAGCTGCAAAGCAAAGCAGAGAGCCAGTTTGATGTAGTGGTTAAGTGCGCAGACTCTAATCTAGGAGAACTGGGTTTGATTCCCCACTCCTCTACTTGCACCTGCTGGATGACCTTGGGCAAGCCATAGTTCTGGCACAGCTGTCCTTGAAAAAGAGCAGTTTCTGTCAGGGCTCTCTCAGCCCCACCTATCTCATAGGGTGTCTATTGTGGGGAGGGGGAGGGGAAGAAGTTTGTAAGCCGCTCTGAGACTCCTTTGGGTAGTGAAGGGTGGGGTACAAATCCAATCTCTTCTCTTCTTCTTCTATGACAATTTTGTGAATAAATGTTATACAAATTACTTTGGATGTATTCACTACCTCAAGCCAAATTCCAGTGTATCTTGGGCCAGACAAATGCCCCCCCCCAAAAAAAACCCTAGTTTTGGTGACAACAGTCAGTATGTTTCAAAGCATCCACAGTCTGAGTCAAACATCCAAAGCCTAAGTACACACTGCCACATGAGGCAGGATGGTTGTTGCTGGGGGGTGGGTTGGCTTACATCCCATCCACCCACCCCTCACTTTTGCAGCTTTAATATGTCACATTATTTCTAAGGAACGTTATCAGGTCATCTTTCTATTAAAGTGGCTGCTTGTCTCTAGAGTATCTAAGCATGCTTGCTTCCCTAGATCACTGTATTCTGGGGGGGGGGGGATCATGGGATATTTTTACCCAGTACTTCCGATACTTTACATTGCCTGTAGCAAAAGCACAACTAAATCACAAAATCAGTTGATTTTTATGGTGTTCCATCATAATGGAGGGGGGGGGGGTTGGTTGGTTGGTTAAAGGACAACCATAAGCAGTAAGTGACTGTATTTTGAACTAAAATGTAGTTGACAAAGTCCTAGTACAGCCCTGTTTCTGTGCATTGCACCAAAACAAAACCCACAAATGCAGCCAAGAAGAAATGTAATCTCAGAACACTGGCATATAGTTCTTAAAACTACAAAACAAAGCACCTACCACAGACTGTACAGCATTTCAAATGAAGATTAGCACTTTAACTTTCAGTTAATATGACTATTTTCAACCAGCCAGTTATTATAATTGCTATGTACTGAAATATTTAAACAGACCTGTCTACTACTACTATGATCTTTAGAGGTCAGTTACATGACTGCTTGAAATCTTAATCACAGCTTATTTGGAAATCTCATTGAAATCAATAGGACTTACTTCAAAGTAAACATGGTTAGGTTTGGCCTGTTTGTTCAAATTAGAGAGTCTTCTACTACCAGTACTATTAAAAGCTTATTGAAGCCTTTTTCCAAATTGGGGGAGGGGGGAGGTATAAATGACATGGCAAATTTACATTCAAATTCAAGTGACTTTAACAATCTGGTTCTCATTTAACCCTGCAGCCAGAAACATTATTTTCATATGTAAACAACTGTTGCATAATTAGAAGTTTTGTAGCATATAGGTTCCTGTAAAACAAATGTACAAACATTAAGAATGCCATTTAATAAAGTGGTATGCTTCTAACATAACTCATTGATTAGTTTCTGCACTCCAACAGTCCCACTTATAAGGAAAGATTTTAAGGAAAATTTAATCTAGTGTCCAAATATAACATTACTTTAAACATGAGGTCATCTAAACATCTGTCTCCAATATATCCATAGGGATTTAAATCAAAAGTCTGCTAAACATGTACAATCATTTAGAAAATAAATAACAGAACAAATTTAGTCTTGATTATGATTATCATGCATTTGAAGAGGAAACATTTATTCTAATAAGAAAAGTCTGAATGTAAAGTTTATTGACATTAAAGTAAAATAGTTTCATACCAAGAATACAACGTTGATTTATATTTACTCTAATCTAGAGCAATATTCACTGTTTGATACTTGAGAAACAGGACTTGACCATTACAATTTATATTCTGCATTATTATTTTTATTATTTGAGTGAGAAGGCATTTTGCAAAAGAAGACTGAGCAAAGTTAAGTACTTTGACAGCCGTAACATGTAACACCAGGCTGTCTCCACTTCTTTGTTCCACACACTACACCAGTGCTGTTATCGGACAGAACACGATGCATGAGTGGGGCCAGCCACTGTCAACAGCAGCCCCACCTCCAGTTCACCACCTCTCAGTCTAAACTCTCGTTCAACAATATGTTGTAAAGACAGCCTTCTGAAAGATGGCAAAAGTCCTTATTCAGAAAGACGTTTTGGGTTGTGAGGTGGTTGTCGATAGGATTTCTACTTGCTGATGAACTCCCTCCCCCCCTTTTCCCCCTTGTGTGATAGTTTGAAGATCTATGTGCTTCATATTTACATGATCCTAAATAGTTATATCCTTTCAAGTGTGTCAGTTTCCATGAATTGAGAAGCATTTAATTCTGTCTGGAAATCCACTCAAGTGCATTAAATATTCAAGGTTTAAAGGGAGCGGTGGCGCAGGGGATTTTTCCCTGCTTAACAATAACATCTGAACTGCCATGCTTTGGCAGTTCTAGCCCCGTGCTGGTGTGAGCAACCAAGCCTTGTCCTAGCTCATCGTCTACCCAGCGATTCGAAAGCTTCGGCAAGTAGATAAATTGGGGACCACCCGTAAGGGGGTGGGCACACCCCTCCCTTCGGGAAGGTGTTAGCTGCCGAGGCAACTTCTGAGGCGCGGCGAGCGGAAAGACGAAAGAGCTGTGTCAACTTCCCTGCAGTGGAGCAAGTCGGTCAGGCGGTGGCAGTGTGTGGCTGCACAACATCAAGAAGCCAGACATCATCAGCCAGCCGACAAGATGCCGTAGGAACACGGCAATTTAAAAACAATTAAAATATACCAGCATAAAAAATTAAAGCCACACACGCATACACAAAAATCAGCTTGTAATATTAAGTATGTTATTAGCTGGCTTTAGAAATTTAGCATACCTAGAGCCAGCTGAATATCTGCTGGGAGGGCTTTCCATACCTCCAGCCTCCACCCCAGAAAAGCCCCATATCCCATGACCACCTTCTTTTATTTTAGATAATCGATGGATGTAGGCTTCAAAGCATTATTGTATTAATTGGGCAGTTTTATACTGGAACAGGTGGTCTTTCAAGCACCTATTTCAGAAGAAGTTGATATTTTCCACCCCATTCTTTCCTAAAGGCTGAGTTGCAGAACTGCTGCCTTCAAACACAGGTTAACCCAGTCATTGCAGAATCCATGCTAATCTGTTTTTATGGACTCCTCATTGCTTGGAGTCACACATTTGGACCATCACCCTCATGCAGTGCTGTTGAGCTTCACCACCACTCAGAAGTTCCAACTTTGTAGTGTCTTTAATCCTCTACCAGAGTTTCCACACAGCCCATCAATTAGCGGTGACATCAGCAAGCCTCCACACCATCACCAAGGACAAGATTAATGGGTTCATTTGTACTTATGTTGTTAGTCATTCAGTCATGTCCGACTCTTATACCTTGCTGTTATTCCTTTGTGGATTTTATTTAGTGTTTAGGATTTAGTATTTAGTGTTTAGCAACCAACCAGAATATAATTTTCTTGTATACAGTATTGAATTGTGTGTCATGTGAATGCACAGTCCCAGGTATTCTTTCTGTAGTCAAGCCAGCCCCATTGTGGCAGGCACCTCAGCCTGGGAATCCAAGGCCTCCCTTTAAAAAGCCATATACCTCCCAGCAGCTCGACATCTATCTGACTTTCCTCAGTGTATAGTGCACCAAAATAATGCCCTTTGGGTATGGTTACGGAGAGGGGGGAGTATTTGTTGCCCAGAAGTCCTCTTGGGAAAAAGGCACCAAGGAGGCCCCCACCACTGGCATCTTGTACCTTGATATCTTAGACATAAAAGTCTACACCATAAAAGTCAACACTAGCCTGAGCATGGAACAACTCAAAGAAACAGTACAAGATCAGAAAACGTGGAGGGAGCTGGCCCATAGAATCGCCAAGAGTCACACACGAATGAATGGCTAACAATAACAGTATTAGACAAAAGAAAATGGCAAGTAGGGTCCCTCCCCCATTTTGAAAAGCATATTTTCTGCCATTAAAGAGAGCTTTAAAACTAGCCATATGTACAGGCGAAATAAAATGGCAGCCAAGCCCAGGAGAGCCCCAAGGCACCTACTGTTAAAGGCTTGCCTTGGATGCCTGGTGATTACCTCCACCCAGCCGATACCTGTGAATGAGGCACTTCCCTCCCAGGGTGATGAAGTAATCAATTGTACCCAGAATTAAAGCAGGTATCCTGCCTTGCCCAAAGAAGCAAGACATTCAGTAGGTCATTTTCTGCCACCAAACAATCAAGTTTGTTTGCCAGTCTCTCAGGGAGTTCAGATATTTCCCTATTGGTTACTGGTAGCAGATTCAGAGGCATCCCTGCTCACCAATGTAAACCTAACCTTGACTGTCCTGATGTCCTTAGGCATCAAGGTAAATCTAAAAAAGTTGATGCTACTTCCCACCAAAAGGGTGCCGTTTATAGGAGCTATCCTAGACTCTATCGTTTGTAAGGCTTTTCTCCCTCCTCAGAGAGCAGGGGACATTGTTGATCTAGTGACTCTATTCCGCAAGTCTGGACATGCTACAGCAAAGTGAATCCAGCAGCTGATGGGTTTGATGGCTGACACCATCAACGTCATTGTTTTTGCCAGACTACACATGAGACCTCTGCAGCTATGGTTCATACACAGGTTTCACCCACAGATTCATCCCCAATCCCTTCATCTTGTCTTCGCACCATCCATTTTGGGCTCTCTGCTTTGGTGGACAGATCCTGTGAATCTCTTAGCAGGAGCCCCATTCCATCCACCCACGTCAACACTCACGCAAACTACAGATGTGTCCCTCTGGGGAATGGGGCACATCTCAAGGGCCTTTGAGTAGGGGCTTGATGGGAGTCCCATGTAGCACACAATCATACAAATTTCCTGGAACTCCTGGCAGTGCTGTACGCACTCAGGTCTTTCCGACACCTAGTGACCGAGCAAGAGGTCACAGTTCTGACAGACAACACCACAGCCCTGTGTTATATCAACAAACAGGAGGTATGATCTCCAGAGGGTTATGTCACCTAGCCATAGAACTGTGGGTCGAGTGTCAATCATGGAACATGTTCCTAAGGGCCGCTCATCTGCCAGGAACACTGAACGTTCAAAAAAAGAAATATCTGAACTCCCTTTAGACGGAGGTGTGCCACAACTACCACCATAACTTTCATGAAGACCCATGGGGCCGTGGATAATCCGAACAGGAGGGCTTTGAATTGGAAATGCCGGTTGCATACTGCAAATCGGAAGAAACGACAATGGTTAGGGTGGATGGAAACGTAGAAGTAAGCATCCTTGAGGTCCAACATAACCATCCACGTCCCTGGATCTAGGAGTGGAAGGATGGACTGTAAGGTTGTCATCCTGAACTTTTTGCATATGATGAAAGAGTTCAGGTTCCTGAGGTCCAGAGGTCATTTCGGGGGGGAACGCGGGGGAACACAGTTCCCCCAGGTGAGGTGCAGGGGGCGGGGCACATGACGAAGCCCCGCCCCCTGCTTCCGGCCGCCCCGCTTCCAGCCCTCATTCAGCCAGGAGAAGGCAGGAGAAGAGGGAGGGTAAGTTGCTTCCTCCCCGCCTCTCCCCACCCCTGCCTGCCTGGGGCCTGGGAGGGCCTTGGCGGGGCTTCCTCGCACTCCCGCTGGCCTTGCAGGTCAACCACCGGGCCCCTGATGTCAGGGGGTGTGGCATATGCTAATGAGTTATGCTAATGAGTTCCCCTAGCTCTTTTTCTACGAAATGACCCCTGCTGAGGTCCAGAATGGGTCGGAGGCCTCCATCCTGCTTCGGTACTGTAAAGTAACGAGAGTAGAAACCCATTATGCGTTGTGCTGATGGTACCGGCTCTATAGCATCCTTGCTTAGGAGAGTTTGAACCTCTTCTAGGAGGACTGCTGAAGGTGGTGCAATGACGACGTGGGTGGTGGAAGGGATTTGGGAAAACTCTATCCCATTTTTATTATTGAGAGGATCCACTGGTCCGACGTAATGGACTCCCAGATCGACAGGTAAGGAGACAAGTGTATAGGGAGTTGGGAGAGAAGGTACGAGTTAAAGGCTCTGTTTAGTGTTCTTAGCAGTTTTGGGTCTAGATTTTTGGGTCTAGATAGAAAGGTAGACGAAAACTTGGGTTTTCCACTATAGGGACGGGATGGACGACTCGGAGACCTTTGCCAGTGTGGCTCAGAGGAAGATTTAGACAATGGTCTACCTGACCATTGTTTGGACCATGGTTTTCCCTTATGTGGTTTAGTAGGAGCTGCAACCCCTAAGCTGCGAGATGTCTTGATGCTTTTGTCAAGCTCTTGAAGTACTGTATCTGTGGTGGAACTAAAAAGTCCATCACTTTCGACTGGAAGGTCCTCTACAGTGGTTTTAGTTTCTGGCTGTAAGGTGGAGGAACGTAACCTTGCATATCTGAGTAAGGCGACTGCAGAAGTGAGAGTCTTTGCCGCTGTATCCAGTGAGTGCTTGGATACGTTAAGTTGATGTTTCACCAAGAGCTTCCCCTCTGTTTGGATGCATCTAGCTTGATGCCTACAATCATCTGGGAGGGTTGAAATAAATTCAGACATTTGTTCCCAGAGGGAATACTGATAACGTCCCATGCAGGCTGCATAATTGGAGGTTTTGATACCCAGAGTTCCGGCAGTACAAAATGCTGAGAGAGTCAATTTTTTGTCCCTCGTTATCTGGAGGTGTAGAATGAGTACTCTTGCCCTTGGTCAAGGATGTAACCACTAACGAATTAGGCTTTGGATAAACGAAAATGAATTCTGCCCCAGATTCTTGAATCTTATACATATGATCCAACCTCTTATTAGAGATTGATACAGAGGAAGGATGAGTCCAGGGGGCTTTGGCTGTTTGCAAAAGGACCAACGTCATGGGACGGGCGACCACTGTCAAAGTGTCCATTTGTATGATATCGAAGACTGAGTCCGTGATTGTCGGCAGAGGCTGGATGGTGGGCAGAGCTAGTGTGTGAGCCATACGTTTAATAAAGTCCCCATAGGGTTTAACGTCCTCCAATGGTGAAATAGGGAATTCAACCTTGACTTGTTGCTGAGGGGACACTTCTATCGGTGGATGGGGACTCTCCTCATCCGAGTAAGAGCTGGGGGAGCAGGACGGATTTGAGGGTTCGGAGAACGACGTTTGGAGGATCGGCATCGAAGGCCTAAGTTCCGACTGATCTATAGGAGTTTTCGGTGCCGACGGCTGAAGACCTGGACCTTTAGTTATCGGTCTCGATTGGGAAGGTTTAATGAATTCCGGTGCCGGGGAGGGATCACGGTACCAAGAGATTCTGGACAAGGAAGACTGGCGATCCCACTCCATGGGGGGTCGAGGGAGCCATGGCATCGATCCCCAAAAGGGGTAGGCTCCATATAAATATTGCCATTGGCGCTGATCCCATGTCATGGGTGGAATAGGCGTTGGAGATCTATCTCGCTCATCAGGGATGAACAGAGGTGAAGGGACGACATTATGTGTCCTTCGATCTCAGTGCAGGTTCTCGACATCAGGTGATCGAGGAACCTGAGTCAAGTCCAGCTCCTGGTTGGAGTCAAGGGACTGGTGCACAAGGTGACCGAAATGCACCTTGTGGCTGCCCTTCGCTTGCTGAATCAAGCGAAGCGGCTACGCGAGAGCCTTTCTTGTGCTTCTTAAGCTTGATAAGCTGAACGTCCTTGCCTTCCTTATGTTTTTTGGAAGGAGTATGGGCTTCGGACTGTTGTGCCTGAATCGGGCGTTTCAGCACCAATTTTACGGCATCGATGGAGGTCGATGTCGAAGACATGGCGATTGTTGCTTCCAATGCTGGCATTGACATCGATGCATGTCCGGACGTCTCCTGAGATGAGGGTGTCACTACAGAGAGTGCGACTTCCATCAGCGCCACTTGCAGTCCAGCAGCCCGATTTTTCCTAGTCTGCTTGGAGAACTTGGAACAATGGGCGCAAGAGTCTACTCGGTGCAATTCCCCCAAGCATAAAAGGCAAAGAGAATGTCCATCTGGGGGGGGGGGTCTTATCTGGGCACTCCAAGCACCATTTAAAGAAACCCCACCGCGCGGCCATAGGCCGGGCGCAGGGCTCTTTTTGTAGCAGTAACTCCTTTGCATATTAGGCAAGACACCCCTAATGTAGCCAATCCTTCAAGAGCTTACAGAGCTCTTCATACAGGGGCTGCTGTAAGCTCTTGGAGTATTGGCTACATTAGGGGCGTGTCGCCTAATATGCAAAGGAGTTCCTGCTACAAAAAGAGCCCTGGAGGGGAAAGGAGTGGTAGAGAAATAAAGTCCAACAAACACTATCTAACTGAAAAAACTTTCCTAACTAACTAAACTTGAATAAAACAAGGCCTAAAGGCCCAAAAAAGTATCATTTTACTGACCGAGGCGGAGAGAGTCCTACCAGTGTGGCGGTCAGAAGAGAACTGGTGAGATTACCGTGCCCCTCCCTTGGTCATGCACAGTGGAGCCCGGCATGTGATTGGGGAGTGGGCGTAAGAATTCCTTTTGCTTTCCATTATACCGATCGGGGTCAGCGCAGGCGCACTATATCCCAGAGGTGTGATACACAGAGACCACAAAGATGATAATATTGTTATAGTTAAAAAAATTAAAGGATATCTTTCAATAGGTTCTTAGCAGGTGATAGAGGAGGAAGATGTGTTGAATTTGACTTCTGTTTTAATATAATTTGGTGGGTTAATTTTCTACTGGGGTATTTTCCATTCATACCACCTGCTGTCATAGAACTGAGATACAAGTCATTGTGCTGTTAGCAAAAGAAAATGTTTGTGTGCCTATATATGTTCTATGTTCTTATATATAAATATGTTAGAGTCGTTTTTTGATCAAAGTTGGGATAAATCTGATATTCACCTGTAAAGGCAACAGAATTAAAACACAAATCATGCTCTTTTCTCAGCGGCTACTTAACATATTAGAGCAGCATTACACTGCCATCTAGTGGCTTATTTTATTCATTGTAGTAAAGCAACCTTAGAGTTGTTTTGTGTATGTGCATCAGTATGTGTGCTGATGTAAAGAAACATCTTTAAGCAAACAATTAAACTATTGTGTACTATTATTGTTTAACAGAGATTTCATAGCCAACATTCAATTTTGACCCATAGACTGTATCAAATGTTATTTTTAAAAAATGAGAAAGACTCCCATATGGGGAAACTTGTTCATGCAAACTCAACAAATCAAATAGACAGATTTAGTTAGCAAATAAGCCATGTTGAAACATTAACTGCCCTCCTCCAGCAGTACATTACTTCTCAGATAGTGATAAACTGCATAGTATCCAAACTCATCATACAGTTATCATTAATCAAAGATCCAAATCTGCAGTACAATAAATAGTATAAATAGCAATATGAGACATAAAGATAAAAGTTTCCCTTGCTCAAAAGCCAGTTGAATCCAACTCTAGGGGGTGGTGCTCATGTCTGTTTCCAAGCCAAAGAGCCAGTGCTGTCTGTAGACTTTTCATGTGGTCATGTGGCCAGCATGACTAAATGCCATTGCGCACGGAACGCTGTTACCTTCCCACCAAAGTGGTGCCTATTTACCTTCTTGCAATTTCTTGCTTTCGAACTGCTAGGCTGGCAGAAGCTGGGGCCAGAAACAGGAGCTCAGACCATCACTGAAAGGCTTAGGCAGGTGTAGGATAAAGCCTAGGATAAAGCTGTGTCTGTCCTTAAACTACTGCCCATCAAATTTAATGGGCGATGAATTCAAGTATTACAGGAGGGGAAGAAAAAAATCTCAGTCTCCACTTTCTCCATCCCATATATCATTCTGTAAACCCCTAATGTTTTCCTTTAGTCATTTCTAAAGGTGTTCTATGTTCTTAATCATCTTGGTTGCCCGCTTCTGAACTTATTCTAGCTCTGCAGTACCACTCTTTTAGGTATGGTGACCAGAATCGTATGGAGTATGCCAAATGAGGCCACAATATAGATCTAGACAAGGGCACTATAGTATTGGCCACTGTATTTTCAGTCCCATTCCTAATGATCCCTAGCATGGAGTTTGTCTTTTTCACTGCTGCTGCATCGCAAGTTGACATTTTTATCAAGCTAACCACAACAACTTCAAGATCTCTTTCTGTTTTAGTCAGAGCAGTTCAGACCCATTAGCATATGTGTAACCTTCCAGCAGGCAGACAGTGCTCCTTCTTTGTTATTTTGAGTCTGGAGAATGGCAAGGGGCTGAAGCTTCTTCTCCCTATGCAAGAGACATGGAGGCCTAGTGGGGGAAACAGAAACATTGGGAAATAATTTGTTTTTCTTTTTTTCCTGTGGATATTTTATGCAATTTTCCAAATGGAAAAAATGGGAAACTTTGGAGAGCACTAAAGGGGGGGGGGGAAACACCTCATAGGAAATACTGTTTCTTTGAAATTCACAATATGCTTTTGAAGAAAAGGTCCATTGAACATGTACAGCATACAAAGTCTGAAGACTAGTTTTGTTTTGAAAAAAATCCAATGGAAAAATGGGGTGATTTGAGGGAGCACTACAAAAACATTATTAATAAACCCTCCCCCCCACCCACTTTGGAAGGAGTGCAATGATTTTGAAGATAAGGTTTACTCACTCAAATTGTATGTGTGTGTTAAGTGCCATCAAGTAACTGCCAACATGGTGACCCTATGAATTAATGTCCTCCAATACATCCTGTCTTTAACAGCCTTGCTAAGTTCTTGCAAACTGAGGGTCATGGCTTCCTTTATAGAGTCAATCCATCTCATGTTGCATTTTCCTCTTTTCCTTGTGCCTTCAACTGTTCCTAGCATAATTGTCTTTTCCACTGATTCTTGTCTTCTCATAGTATGACCAAAGTACAATAGTCTAATTTTAGTCATTTTAGCTTCTAGGGAGAGTTCTGGCTTAATTTGATCTAATTTTTCTATTGGAAAAACTGGGTAACTGGGAAATTTTAGGGAAGACAGAGAAATCACCTTTTTAAATGAATGAAATGGGCTAAGATTGCACAGGATACAGCAATTTGCAGCTTCTGTCTACTTTAGTATTTGGTGCATGTGCAATTTTACTGGTAGAAAAAGATGGCTTTTAGAATGCAATCTTGGGAGGAGGGGGTAGAGCCAACTGGCCAGCACACTGGCAAAAAGACATAAGAACATAAGAACATAAGAGACGCCAATGTTGGATCAGGCCAAAGGCCCATCCAGTCCAACACTCTGTATCACACAGTGGCCAGAAATACCAGTGCCATCAGGAGGTCCACCAGTGGGGCCAGGACATTAGAAGCCCTCCCACTGTTGCCCCTCCCCCAAGCACCAAGATGACAGAGCATCACTTGCCCCAGAGCCCCTAGCTATACCTTGTGGCTAATAGCCACTGATGGACCTCTGCTCCATATGCTTATCTAATTCCCTTTTGAAGCCGTCCATGCTTGTAGCCGCCGCCACTTCCTGTGGCAGTGAATTCCAAGTGTTAATCACTCTTTGGGTGAAGAAGTACTTCCTTTTATCCGTTCTAACCCGACCGCTCAGCAATTTCATGGAGTGCCCACGAGTTCTTGTATTGTGAGAAAGGGAGAAAAGTACCTCTTTCTCTACCTGCTCTTTCCCATGCATAATCTTATAAACCTCAATCATGTCACCCCTCAGTCGCAATGCATGGCTAGGAATAAATACAGTGAAGCAACATGTTGAATACCGGCAAACAGATTGATGACTTACTGAACCAGTCCTCGAAAAATCGTCCCTGCTTGTGATCAGTGAACAGAGCATGAGCCAAACTGGCAGGTGTTCATATGTCCCTAGCCAGGAGTAAGCTACGATGTCCATGTTTGTACAGAATGCAGAACCGTATTTAAGACTAACTGTGGTTAACAAAACAAAGTATGAATCCAGTGGCACCTTTAAGACCAACAAAGTTTACTTCTGGGTATAGGCTTCCCTGTGCACGCACGCTTCTTCAGATAAACCAACTTCAAACATGGTTTCAGATTTTGGTTTTATATTCCCTGACAAACCAACACAACAACAGTGAGTGGCCAGGTTCAGACAGTCATCCTAATTATGGTTTTACATGAAATCTGAATGAGCCAGTTTATCCTACAGAGTCCTTGTCACTGCAACTTCTTGTGCTGAACCCTTGGTGCCCCAAGATCCACAGGAAGCTGATGAGCCCAGCACCAATTGGCCCCTGGATGTATGGCCTCTCTGCCAGCATGGGCAATGGCAGCACCTGGTGGGTAATATAAACTCCAGTTTGTGTGCGGCCAGGCAAGATGCCAAGTCATGGAGCTCGGGACTATACCAGTCAGCCCCGCAACTGAGGGCTTTAGTATCTTACACTTGAGTAATGGGCACACCATAAGAATGACTCACTGACATGGTAGATGGTGGGAAAGCAACCATGGAAGGCCAGCAGTGACATGGTGCAACAGCGAACACCCAAAATGCACAACAGCACATGAGGAGGGGAGGAATCCTCAAGGGAATAGGTCAGGGAGCACCCCTTCCACTGTATATATGCCAGTTACTGTGCCCACAGTGCCCCTTGACCAGTGGTGCTTTCAAGGGGTCCTGCAGCTCGCCCATGGCCCTGGCAAGCTGCTGCAAGTGTCTTCCAGGGCCATAGGCCAGCTTCTGCCAGGAGGCTGCACAGATGGCAGTTGCTAGAAATGCCACATACTATCCAGGATGGTCACTACCTAGTCCAGCCAGGCATCCATGTGGTGTTAAACTACCGGAATGGACATTAGCAACATCCCCATGGGAGGAATGGGCCTTGGTTGGTATGTGGTTGGGAGCAGAACTGGGCAACCTCACACCTGTACCCCAGCTGGCTTGCAGGATGCAGCCATCACAGATTATCCTGGGGCTGCCTCCACCCCCATCTGGAGCTTGTGTAGCAGCCACTCACTCTCTACAAGGGTGCACCTGGCTAGGGGCAGCCATCAGCTCCAGGACTGCAACACCGTCCATTGATGCCTTGGACATGCTGGCAGTCCCCCACCAAGAACAACCTGATGAGAATGAAGAAGCCCACCCCCAGCATGATCCCATCAGGCTCTGCTTGCTCCAGCGATCCATACCCACCTCGTGGAACCCTCAGAGTCCAAACTGAACTCGGCCCCCTGCCCACTGTCTGAGTACAGCATTTCCTGGGGTAGGGGGCTGGGCAGCAGAAGTGGCGATGTCACCTGCCTGGTCCATCCCTGGTGTGGGACATGGGTGCTGATGAGAGGGGTTATCCAGGGAAGCACATCTTCAACTGGCTGAACACCCTTTTGATGGTGGGTGGGTCTGGATGTAGGTGGCACTGTTAGTTGGCTTGTCCCTGGCACATGACATGGAAGTTATGGCAGCAGGGGATAGCTCTGGTGACCTGTGGTAGAGAAAACCACAGCTTTCAGGGCACCACCTCCACCCAGCAGGCCCCCCTGGCATGGGAACTGATCCAGCAGCCAGCTCTTTCTCTTCGGCCAGGCAACCAGCAAGCCATTGAGACCAATGTTCCCTCTAAGATGTGGAGTCTTGTGAGCAGAAATTCTACATTGTGTGCTGGTGGCATTCAAGTTGTGAGCCAGCAATTTGGCTGCTGCATGAATTAGTTTGCTCTGGAGCCCTCCTTCCTGAGCCAAGACAAAAATGTGTGAGCCGGAGGCTTAAAAACTGTGAGCTGGCTCACACTAACTCAGCTTAGAGGGAACACTGATTGAGACTGGTCATAGTGAAAATCTGTGCATTATGCATGCTTTTCAGGAAGTTAACCACGGGGCCCATAAAGATGCTCTAGTGGTTTTAGTTGGCTTGTATGTTCAGGATGCAGTAGCTAAAAAGGCAAATGCCATTTTGTGGTGTATCAACAGAAGTATAGTGTCCAGATCACACAAAGAGATGGTATCATTTTACTCTGCTCTGGTTAGACCTCACCTAGAGTATTGTGTTCAGTTTTGGGCACCACAATTTAAGAAGGATATATACAAGCTGGAACGTGTCAAGAGGAGGGCAACGAAGATGGGGAGGGGTCTGGAGACTAAGTCCCATGAGGAAAGGTTGAAGGAGCTGGGTATGTTTAGCCAGGAGAGGAAACACCTGAGAGGTGATATGATAACCATCTTCAAGTACTTGAAGGGCTGTCGTATCGAGGATGGTATGGAGTTGTTTTCTGTTGCCCCAGAAGGTTGGACCAGAACCAACAGGTTGAAATTAAATCAAAAGAGTTTTCAGCTTAATACTAGGAAGAACCTCTTGACAATTAGAGTGGTTTCTCAGTGGAACATGCTCTCCTTCTTTGGAGGTTTTCAAACAGAGGCTAGATGGCCATCTGACAGAGAGCCAGTTTGGTGTAGTGGTTAAGTGTGTGGACTCTAATCTGGGAGAACCGGGTTTGATTCCCCACTCCTCCAATTGCACCTGCTGGATGACCTTGGGCAAGCCATAGTTCTGGCACAGCTGTTCTTGAAAAAGAGCAGCTTCTGTCAGAGCTCTCTCAGCCCCACCTACCTCACAGGGTGTCTGTTGTGGGGAGGGGAAGGGAAAGGAGTTTGTAAGCCATTCTGAGACTCCCTTGGGTAGTGAAGGGCGGGGTATAAATCCAATCTCAACTGGATCTCAACAATGCTAATTCTGTGAACTTAGGCAGATCATGAAAGGGAGGGCAGGAAGAGTTGCATCGGTGCTTAGTTCTTGTGGCCCAGGGAAATGCTGATCACCACTTTGCGGTCAGGAAGCAATTTTCTCCAGGCCATTTTGGTCAGGGATCCTAGAGGGTTTGTTGCCATCTTGTGGGAATAGAGCAGGGGTCACTGGGGGCATGGGGGGAGGTATTTGCGAATGTCCTGCATTGTGCAGTGGGTTGGACTAGATGGCCCTGGAGGTCCCTCCCAACTCTATGATTCTGTGTAGAAGCAGTGTTGATTGCATTAGACTTGCAGCTCCTCCCAGGAAGCAATGAGCATGATGTAGGTGCAGTCAACAGCCACCATGATGTTTGGAAAGCTTGCAAACATAGCAAACCTGGCCAGATGGGGGCCAGCTTCTCCTCCACGGGGAAGCAAACTTAATCCTGCAGGTGCAGGAGCATGGCATCCAGGAAGCTGTGGAGGCAGCAGCTGACCTGGGACTAAGACACCTCCAATACCTTGCCCACAACCACCTGGAATCAGCCTGTGAGGAGGAAGTGAAAGGACAGCAGCACCTTCTGCACGAGGGGAAGGACCCCAGGGGCGGATGCTTCATCATGCAGCGCTGGGACGAGTTCAGAGGGCTTGGATGGCTGCCCTCTCCAGGCAGGTGCTGTTGGAGAGATGAAGGGTGCTAATGTGCTCACAGTACTGCTTGGCACTGCACCTCCTGCAGCATTGCTGTGTCACCCAAACTTACAGCAAAGGCGGGAGATGGATCAGTCGGAAGCCTGGCAGGGTTGGCAGGAGAAAGGGTATGGGTATGGGCTCTCCATTGGCTGGGAGGAGGGAAAGCTGTTTAGAAGGATGGTTTGTATAGGGGGGTCTTGCACCCCAGGGCCCACAACCATTCTCCCCTCCCCACACACCTTGCCCTGCCACCTACTACCATCCCTGGGTGGGCTGTGCCCAGTAGGTGGCATGCTGATGCTCCACACCCATCCTGTGGCTGGTGGGTATGGAGTTGCACTCTACAGGCCAGTGGTTCCCACAGTGCATAGCCCTACCCTTGCACTCCTCAGAGACCTGTTGGCATGGTTGTGCTGGGTCGTGCAGGTGGCAATGCCAACCACCAGCCCAACTGGACCAAGGTGGACAAGATGTTGCTGTGTGGGCTGGTGGTGGACCATGTCAGAGTAGCTCTTGTCACCACCAGGAGCAGTTCCACTACTGATAGTTGCCGTGCCTTATGGTGCATGGCTGTGGAGCTCTGCCCTGGGCTGGGCTGTGCATATGAAAAGGCCTGCCCTGAAGTGGTGAGACAGTTCCTTTGAGCCAGGATGCCAGCATGTGTCCAGGGCATCCTCCACAAGTGGGGGTGGGGGTGGGGAGTCTGCCCAGTACTGAGATCACGCTGTGCGTGGTGATCCCACCCATCTTGGCGGGTGGCTGCAGTAATGAGAACCTGTCCAGTAGGTATATGGCATCATAGCTGTGGTGCCCTTACAGAGACTCAGTGGTTGGCAGCTGTGCACCTTGAGTACCAGGTGGTTGTTGCTGGGGTCATCAACGGGCAGATGGCATGCATCAAGGGGCTGCTTGGGGACCTGTTGGTGGCAGTCCATATCCTTGCACTGTCCACTGCCACAGGGGCCATTCCTCCTGCTCCACAGGCAGATGGATTGGCGAGTGCTTGGGGCGCAACCCTGGAATGGCCTTTGCACTGTGGCTGTAGTGACAGGTGGTACTCCCACCTGTGACTGGTAGCCACGTGTTCCTTTTGTTTTCCCTGAGCCACTTTCCTGGGGTCTGGTTTGTCCCCATTGCTTCCACATGGAGCATACCCCTGCTTGGGGTCATTCTCAGATGTGCAAGGTAGTGGGGGGGGGGCCTTCCCCCATTGTATGCTGCTGCCTCTGGTCTTTCTGGCAGGGGCCTGTACATTTTAAGGGGGTGGAATGTGTGCCATGGGCAGTGTTCCCTCTAAGCTGAGTTGGTGTGAGCTAGCTCACAGGTTTTTAGCCTCTGGCTCACAGACTTTTGCCTTAGCTCAGGAAGGAGGGCTCCAGAGCAAACTAATTGATGCAGTCGACAAATCACTTGCTCACAACTTTAATGCCAGGAACTCACGAAGTGGAATTTTTGCTCACAAGACTCCACAGCTTAGAGGGAACATTGGCCATGGGTATGGCCTGGCTGTGCATGGTCCCTCCTTCCCCACCCCTGTGGCTGCCACCCTGTGATTGGTAGCTTCTCCCCTGTCAGTCATGACCATGCCATCACACCTCTACAATGTCTTCTGGTGATGACCGCATGATTGCCAGAGATGCCAGTGTTGGTATATTTGCCCAGTCCCTGGTCTATGTGGCTTCCTTTTGGGGAATGGACCAGAGGTAGTGCTGTTGCACCAACTGCTATCCACCTTTACCTCGGTGGCCCTCAGGCTTGTGCTGCCCTAATTTTAAATTCCCTATGTCAAGTAATACGATTTGAATGCCACCTAATCATAAACATGTAGTTTAGCCCTAAAATTGAACTTTGACACCTTATTACCATTCACCCAATTTGCAGAGTTCCTCTTGGAGCTTTTTACAATCAGCTTTCTTTTCACCATCCTGAAAAATGTCATATCATTCACAGAATTGGACACTGCACTGATCACTCTCAATTCCGGATCACTGACAAACAAATTAAATGGCACCAGCCCCAATGCCAGTCTTTGTGGGACCCCACTGCTTACTTACATTATAAGAACTTTATTCCAGCTCTCTACTTCCTGTTGTTCAAGCATTTTTTTTAAAATCCATATGAGAACCTGTACTCCTACCCCATGACTGCTCAGTTTACTCAGGCGCCAAAAACCTTTTTGGAAGTACACGTATATAACATCTACAAGATCAACTTTATCCACATGCTTGTTAGATGCCCAGAAAGGTTTAGAGATAGTATAAGCCATGCTGATTTTCCCCATAGCAGGCTGTGTTCCTCTTTATGTTTATCCTGAGTAGGGTTTTTTTTTCTAATTTACCTGGAAAAGACATCAAGTTATCCAACCTGGACCGTAATTTCATGGCAACTCTATTGGGTTGGTAGGTCAGTTTTAGTGACAAGCTGCATTTAATGGTCAGAAGATCAACAATTTTTACATTTGAGTTAAGAACCCTTATGTGTATACCATCCAAAAATTGTGGTATATTAGTTTCCAATTTGCCCATCAGTTCAAAAATTGCATCTTGTCACTTTTTCAGACACTTGTCCTGAAAAAAGTGGCTCTAACGTGGGTTTCAGCCCCACATTCATCCCAGTGAAAACAAGTACAAATAATTCATTGTGTTTTTCTGTCACCTTTCCATCTTGACCCATCTTTCTTACCTTTGTCATTCAAAGGCCTTGCCACCTCCTTGGCAGGTTTCCTGCTCCTGATATGTTTGTATAAATGCTTATGTTAAGACAAACACCATTTAGAAATCTGTTCGTTCAGTTCTCTTTTTTTGCCCATCTTATTTATTTATCAAATTTATACCCCGCCCTCCCAGCCAAGACCGGCTCAGGGCAGCTTACATAAAATCAGCATATATTTACAATAAAACATTTAAAACAATGCTAAAACCAGTAACACAGTAGGTGCTAGTATTGTTGTTGCTAGATCAACGATGGCTACCATATTAGCTCTTTCTTCTCATAACCAGCTCCTAGGTCTCCTTTCAGGTCTTTCAGGTGGCTGGCACAGGCTGATGTTATAGATTCCAGAGACAACACGACTTCCTATCCTTCAACTACTAGTTGTTAATTATGTTTAATGGTGGTAGAGGCTCCAAACCCCTGGTGGAAGAGCTCTGTTTTATAAGCCCTGTGGAACTGTAAGAGGTTTCACAAGGCCCTGATCTCTTCTGGAATATCATTCCACCAGGATGGAGCCACCACCAAGAATGTCCTGGCCCTGGTTGTTGACAGCCTGGCCTCCTTAAGACTCGGGAGGGCCAATCGGTTCTGGGTCCCTGAATGCATTACTTTCTGGGGAATATGTGGGGAAAGGCGGTCCGTCAGATATGTAGGACCCTGTCCATAAAGAGCTTTAAAGGTAAGAACCAGCACCTTGAAATTAATTCTTTATGCTATTGGCAGCCAGTGCAGCGCCTTTAGCACAGGCAGGCTGGATGTGCTCCCAAGTTGGGAGTCCCATCAACAGCCTAGCTGCAGCAGCTGCAGCTTCCGGATTTGAGACAGGGGCAGCCCCATGTAGAGAACATTACAGTAGTCCAATCTCGAGGTGACCACTGCATGGATCACTGTTGCCAAGTTGTTGCATTTGAGGAAGGGAACCAACTGCCCAATCAACCGGAGATTGTTCATATGGGGAAACTAAAACACTGCCCTAGGTGATAACATTGTAGTGAGAGCAAAAAACACCTGCCAATGTGATCCATCTTCTATCAAGAGGTCCTATGGAATGCTGCAACATTTGTGGCATCCCTGACTTGTCCTGAGGGCCATGGTGGCTTAGAGGTTAAGACACTGAGCTGTAGACTGGAAGGTCTGTAGTTTAGCAGTTCGGGACCATAGTGCCACGTGATGGAGTGAGCTCCCGTCTCTGGCCCCAGCTCTTACCAACCTAGCTGTCTGAAATTGCAAGTAGAAAAATAGGTACTGCTTCGGTAGGAAGGCAACAGTGTTCCATGTGCCTGGGTGTTTAGTCATGCCGGCCACATGATCACGGAAATGTCTTTGGACAGCGCTGGCTCTTTGGCTTGGAAACGGAGATGAGCACCACCCCTAACAGTTGGATTCAGCTAACTTTCGAGCAAGGACACCTTTAAAGTGGCCTGCAGTATTCTCCCACAATATACACCCTGCCCATCATAAATACTCTTTCACTAGTCCTTTGGGAGGTGACTTATCACACCAGTACGGCTCGCCTCTGTATTACATTTTAACAAAATTCCATCAGGAAGGACCTAAAACTGTTAAAATTCTGTTTCTTTTTTTTTCCTGATACACTATGTCTAAAGTCATGTTTTTCTGAATAAATTCTTCTTGTTTTGGACCACTGGAAATGGGGTAATTTTCATCAATGATCCATCTCACTGCAGACCTCTACTTCATCCCTATATTATTGTGAACAAACCAAAGGGGCAGTATGGTATAGTCAGTGGTTAGAGTGCTGGACTAGAATCTGGAAGACCCAGGGTCAAACCTCGTGGAACCTGCTCTGAAAGCTCACTGGGCGACCTTTGGCCAGTCACGCACCCTCAGCCTAACCTACCTCACAGGTTTGTTGTAGGATAACATTGCAAAGAATGAAAGCTGCTTTAGGTCCCCATTTGGGGGGGGAAAGGCAGGGTGTAAATGAAGCAAATAGTAACACCTTCTAAAAGGACAAATAATTACGTGCATTAGCAAAGTTCATGCTTTTTTCTAAGAAGAATCCAACTCTGAAAAACCCAGATTTCTTGACTCTAAACTTTATGTTTCTGAAGATACGCATATACTAAAACAAGTTTCTCAATATTTCTTCTTGCCAGCTTACAGTGTCACATGATTTACAGTGGACCCTTATGCAGAGTTACACCAGCCTGGTCCACTGACTGAATCACTCTAGTCCTCAGTCAGTGGACATAGACTGGAATAACTCTGCATAGGATTGTACTGTTAATTCATACAAATGCCAAAGAATCATTTCCTTTCACTGGATGAAATACCTTACAGAAGAATCTGAAGCAAGCAAGGTTACAGGACTGGTCAGGGCTTGCCACCATTCTGCAGAAGCAATGTCCCCAGACTGTAATCCTGGACCTAATACCTGAAGATGTTCTATATATCCCCTGCTTTTTTCCAAAGCAAGCTTCAATTTTCTCCCAAATTTCCAAGTTTTAAATATGGAGGGGGGCAACAGAACCCCTTCCCCTACTTTCTGGACATTGTTCATACAAACGTTTCTCCACATTAATATGATACAATAAAGTCATGCAGACTTTATGAGCTCAAAAACACTTCCTGAATTAACTGTAGAAATGCCACCTTGTTGATTCCTTCCCATAATACCTCAGTGTACGGTATAAATATAAAAAATACACACACATACAGCCCTACAGAAATAGATCTGCTACAAACATCCAGGTACTGGCTGGGTACAAAAGCCCTATTTTTATTCCCTTGCTGGCTGCAGTGCTGTTTGGCAGTACTTCTCCTGGAATGTCGTGTCCCTATGAATCTGCACAGTGACCTCCTTTGCTTCCTTCAAATTGATTAAAAACAAACAAGCTAACACATCCTTGTACCCTCAGAAGCATAAACCATGCTGGAAAAGACTAGAGTACTGCATGGCTGCTAGCTTCCTTCTGGTTACAGTTAGACTGGTAAGAACACAATGTTTCTTCATGCAAATGGCAGCAGCATAACATGTCTGCATTTAAATGTTTGGCAGAGAGTAGGGTTGAGGGAACAACGGAGGCAGAAAATTAACAATATTTACCTAGACTACATTACAGTATTGTTGTAAACCATTATCTCTCAGCCCCTCCCTACTCCAATCTGCTGTGGGTAGGGAAGACAAATATTGAACAATATTACAAGATTGTCATCCTAAACCATTACATTTCTCATGCACAAGGTCCCCAAATCTCCAGTGAGAGAATACTAATAATAAAGTACATTGCAAAGGCGTCCAAAATTAATTTCTTTCAACCTCGTCCCACCCAACTTCAAACCAGCACCACACCCCTGATCTGCACTATGGAGACAGTGATACTATTCAGTTTATTCCTTATTCACTGTCACAGGAAGCATGTGCAAAGCAATGTGGCAAATGAAGTTCAGTGTAGGCAAGTGTGCATCCTGGAACAACAACAAAATCCCTACTTCAAGTATATGCTTATGGTGTCTAAACTTGCTGAGACTGAGAAGGAAAGAGATCTTGGGGTCATAGTGGATAGCTCAACGAAAATGTCCACTGAACAAATCCCACCTTATTTACCAAATATCAAATGTGGAGATATGAAGACCTTTTGGATAAGAAAAAAAACTTAAAAACACAAGATATTCTCCAAAAACAGGACACTTGTTTGAACTGGTGGGAAAGAGCGCAACTTGACTCTAGATATGTTAAAGACAAACAAACTGGTTTTTATGAAAAGCCTACAGATCTGGACAAAAGTTTATTGCATATAGATGAAAAACTTATAAAATCATTTTATACATTGTTAATAGATATGAAAATGCAAGATGAAATAGTGAAATCTTCAATGATTAGATGGGCACAAAATATAGGCCATAATATAGAATTAGACCAATAGCCTAAGGT
Organism: Gekko japonicus; assembly: GCF_001447785.1. NCBI lineage: Eukaryota > Metazoa > Chordata > Lepidosauria > Squamata > Gekkonidae > Gekko > Gekko japonicus. The sequence goes on along the minus strand of NW_015165271.1, from coordinate 373,290 downwards.
AGGGAAAACTAATATAAAATATACCAAACTATACCATATAAAGAAAAAACATATAAAATGTTTTATAGATGGCATATAACACCAGATAACTTAGCAAATTTTTATCCAAGTATGTCAAATGTATGCTGGAAGTGTAAGCAAAATACTGGTTCCTTTTTCATATGTGGTGGTCTTGTAATAAAACTAAAAAATATTGGGTTTGGATTAGGAATCCCAAGTCCCCCCGGGGGCAGGGAAACCCCCGCCCTAGAGGCCCATTCCCCGGTGGCGCAGGATCGGGCCCCGGGGGGAACTCCACCCCGACGTGCGCATTACCCGGAAGTGACGCAGGCACGCCGGGTACGCTGGGGGCGGGGCCATGGCCATACAAGGGAAAACTCTATGATTTCCCCTTGTATGGCTGTGGCCTCGCCCCCAGCGTGCCTGGCATCCTCCCGTCACTTCCGGGTGGCGTCCCGGCGAAGATACACTTGGCATCCCAGTGAAGATACACTTGGCAACCCTAGTTTGGATACATGAGAAACAAGTATACAATTGGTACCGGAACTGTTTTTATTAAATATTATACCAGAAAGATTTTTAAAAACTAGACACTTATATGATTATACATGTTACAACTACGGCTAGGATTCTGCATGCAAAATACTGGAGGAAGGAAGAAATCCTATCAAGAGAAGAAATAATGTACTAACTATTAGAAATGGCAGAGATGGACAAACTAACTTTGCAATTACAAGATAAAAAAGAAGAAACTTTCAAGAAAACACGGTGAAGACTTTATAAGTGGATTGAGGCGTATCTGCGAAGATGCACACTATAACTATTAAAATACAATATATCATAATTATACTATTCTGGCATATATAATTTTAAATCTGTTTAGGTGCATAAAAGAATGATACCATGTATGTAAAACATTTAACAGTTACAATGAGTACAAGCTTCCTGTTCGTTTTTGTGTTAGTATGTTTTGTGAGTTGTCTTGTCTGTCTTCTTTTTTCTTTGTAGAAAATTAATAAAAATGTTTTAAAAAATGAAAATGTCCACTGAGTGTGCTTTGGCAGTGAAAAAGGTAAACTCTGTGATGGGGATTTTTAGGAAAGGAAAGGAAAATAAGACAGCCAATATTACAATATCCGTGTGTAGGTCTATGGCGTGGTCTCATTTGAAATACTGTGTGCAGTTCTGGTCACTGTATCTCAAAAAGGACATTGCAGAGCTGGAAAAAGTACAGAAGAGGGCAACTAAGATGATTAAGGGGTTGGAGAATCTTTCTTAGAAGGAAAGGTTGTCCGGTACTTCTCAGTTTAAGAAAGAGACAACAGGCGGGGGGTGGGGGGCATGACAGAAGTTTATGTACAGGGCAGACAAAAGCAAACAGGGAGAACTTTTCTCTCTCTCCCAAAATATGAGGGGCATAGGAATGAGGGGCATCTAGTAAAGTTGATGGACAGATTCAGGATAGAAAAAAGAAAATACTTGTTTACTCAATTGTAATGTATCCAGTCCAGACAAGTCCAGAGACAAACGCAGAGCTTCGCTCCAAGAGACAATGGACTATGCAGATCCTACCCCGCTCCAATCAGGGGGCTAGGTTCCTGGCTGAGAGCCTATGAGACTCTCGACCATTGTAAATAACCTATAGGGAAGTAGGGCTGTGTTTTGGGTGGTGGTTTCTCGGGGGATATAAGCCGGCCTGCGAGCCGGCCAAAGTCGTCTTGTTCCTGATGACTAAAGGGAACTACACATTCAGATGCAGAAAACTTCTGAATACCAGTTCCAGGAGGCAACATCAGGGGAAGGCAGGCAGTCTTTGTGCTCTGTTGCTCGCCCTCCAAAGTAACTGGCTGGCTACTGTGGGAGACTGGACCAGATGGACAATTTGTCTGATCCAGAAGTGCTCTTCTTATGTTCTGATAATTGTTTATTTTTTAAAAAGCTTTAAAAATATCTTTTTCACACACTAGAAAACTTAACATTGAAAACATTTGACCTTGTTTCTACTTTTTCAGAGAGTGGAACAGGATCCGGCTCAGTCAATGCAACAATGGATTTTCAGTTTATACATTAACCCCTGCCCTGACCTGGATAGCCCAGGACAGCCCAATCTCATCAGATCTTGGAAGCTCTGGGTCAGCTCTGGCTAGTATTTGGATAGGAGACTGCCAAGGAATACCAGGAATTGATGTGGAGGTTGCAATGGCAAATCACCTCTGAAGTCTCTTGCCACAAAACCCTTCAGGGTTACCATGTCAGCTTGACGGCCCCCCCCAATTAACCCTACATGGTTAACATAAGTCACTTGATGCCCCCCCAATTAACCCCTAAAAGCGGATTTCACATTTCTCCATTTTATGAAGAGGCAGCTTGAAACAACAGCCAGTCTGCAAGCACAAGTACTGTCCTCTTAGAGTAAATGAATGGTCAGTGCAGTTCTATGGTTCAGCCAAGATGGCAACTATTATGCCAGTGTCTGATAGATATTGTGAACACATAGGACTGCTCTATACAAAGGCAAGTCATTCGTTCATGTAGCTCTGTACTGGTAGTTGCTTTCCAGCATATAAAGGTCTTCCCTAACACCTGCTACAGGAGCTTTTTACTGGGACCCTTTGCTTGGAACATACATGCTCTATCATCGATCACACCCTCTGACAGTGCTCCTACCAGCAATTTCAAGAATACAGTGTAATTGGAGACAGAGGCAGAGTAGTGATGGCTGCTAATCCTACAGTCCCTTTAATTCTATCAACGGCCACCTCAATCACAATGTCACTCCCTATGATGCCCCCATTATTCATGGATAATAGACACCTCCGACTGTGTGATAGCATCACATATCCCATTCACACGCTCTTCTGTACGCAAGGCACAAGCACAATCCCAGGAAGAGTCCATACTGCCTATTCCAGCACAATAGTTGAGAGGACAGCATCTGAAATCTGAAATCTGCAAACATCAATCTCTCCTTTAGACAGGATCCTCTTGGTAAACCACATATGGATTATATGGGGAATTGCTAGGAATGAAGTTGTGGTTGGTGTTACATGATATACAATCATTCAGGAATATGGTGAACAATGTATAATTTTGTTCAGAATAAACAAAGAAAGGAACACAAGGCCTATCAGAGTCTTCAAAACAGCTTGCCTCGTCAGCTTACCCACAGCCCTAAGTAAAATCTGGCCTGGAACTACTCCAAATTCTGGTACTTTGGAACTATAACAAAACATTAATTGGACTTCTGAATATTACAATTGGTGATGGAGCTAACAGAGGTATGATAGAAATCACCACAGCTTATTAATACGTTGCTTCGGTTTCTCTGCAATTGTTATTTTGAGAAGAGAATTCCAACTAGCCATACAGTTGCACCAGTATTCTTTTTGAAACATTTGACACAGTTTCTCCTCTAGCAGAGCACATTTGTGGCATTGATGAGCAGTGAAGGTTTCTGACAATATGAAACTCTGATTCTTTGCTGGATCAAAGCATTTATCTATCTGTCCCATTTGCACAAAGAGCAACTTCACAATATTCTTTTCATTCACGAAAATATGAAAACTAGAAAGAAACAGCAAAATTTCACATTACATTAGTCTCTCTCTACAAAGATAAACTAGAGTACAATTTAGGTATAATTTTGCCACAATGCAGTAGTTGATTGTTCGATATATGCAACATAAACACAACTTGTAATGATAACTGTTAAGTCAGTGCATACCTAATATTTTATAATATCCCCTCTACAAAATGAAATAAAGGAGTATACTGTACTAATACTTTAAATACAATTATACACTACTAGTCTAGTGTAATGACAGGATTTGCAAAGTAAACACAGAAGGGGTTTCTCTCTGTTCCCTTTCAGATAGCCTGAAAAAGAAAACAGCCCGCTCAGATCGCTGTAAACAAAGCCGGTTAAAGAGAAAATTCTCCTTTTCAAAATGAAGCCAAACAAGGAACCATTGAACACAGGAACCAAATACAAGCAACCGACAAGCACGACGTACTTCTGTGATGCACAAAATAGGCGGAGCACGCCTGAGAAACCCGGGATGAAAATCCCGTTGCTGCGAGCAGGCGGGCCTAACTCACTGAGCGACGAGGAGAGAGGCGGTGAGAAATGACCAGGCTCTGTCTGGACGGCGTTTTGCAACAGGGAAAGAAAGGTGGGGTAGAGCGGAAGCATTCGGGCTTAATAGAAACCAGGACGTGGGCAGAAGAGCGAGCGGTGCGGGATGGAAAAGGCTGACTTACCCGCCGAGCCACCTGCAAGAATCTGGTGCGAAGACTCTCGCCAAAAGCTTCTCTGGCGCCCGGGCTGGGTCATGTTCACGCTGGAGAAGACGAGCTGAGAAGGAACGCGGAATGAAGACTTTGTGCTGCACGGACAGCGTCGGGCCGGCGTAGGAGAGGAGGGAATGTCTTTAGTAGAAGAAGAGAAACGACCCTGCATTCGCAAACAGCGACCGGGCGGAAGAAGGAGGGGAAGTGGAGAAAGCGACTGCTTTGAGCCCTACCCTTCGAAAAATCTGCCTGCTTGATCTCATTCCAGAACCGGCCCCTCGGCGCTGTAACCTTTATACTATGCGGGCAGAGGGCGTCTGAGATCCAAGCCAAAAGCAGTCCAATGTTCGGAGCCTCTGCCCTGGGAAATAAATTTGTAGCACCTTAATTTTGCATAAGCTTTAGTTACTTGAACAAATCCGTGGAGCGTAGAAGCGATTGGCAGGTGTTTGTATACGGCAAGGAAGTCCTTTGCTCAGCCACTCATTAAACTATAGGGTTCAATGCCAGTCAGTGTAGTTATAGCCCGCGTTCCCGCTGAGTTAATATGAGCTAGCTCACAGTTCTTTTAGCTTCTGGCTCACACATTTTTGTTTTAGCTCAGGATGGATGGCTCCAGAGCAAATTAATTTATGCAGTAGCCAAATCTCTCACTCACAACTTTAATGCCAGTAGCTCACAAAGCAGAATTTTTGCTCACAAGACTCCACAGCTTAGATCACAGTTCTTTTAGCTTCTGGCTCACACATTTTTGTCTTAGCTCAGGATGGATGGCTCCAGAGCAAATTAATTTTTGCAGTAGCCAAATCTCTCACTCACAACTTTAATGCCAGTAGCTCACAAAGCAGAATTTTTGCTCACAAGACTCCACAGCTTAGAGGGAGCATTGGGCCAGTATTCCCTCTAAACTGGGTTAGTGTGAGCTCATAGTTTTTTAGCCTCCGGCTCACA
>NW_015165271.1:362588-366457 GCF_001447785.1 Gekko japonicus | reverse complement strand
CTGGCATATTGAATGCAGCACTTTAACAGCATCATCTTTTAAGTCTTTGAATACCTCAGCTGGCATACCATCACCTTCGCTAGCTTTGTTGTTAGTAATGCCTTCTAAGGCCCATTTGACTTCACACTCCAGGATGTCTGGCTCGAGGTCAGTGATCACACCATTGTGGTTGTCAAGGACATTGAGGTCCTTCTTGTAGCTTTCTTTGTATTCTTGCCACCTCTTTCTAATCTCCTCTGCTTCTGTTAGGTCCCTACCGTTTTTGTCCTTTATCATGGCCAGCTTTGCACAGAATGTTCCCTTGATTTCTCCAGTTTTCTTGAAGAGGTCTCTAGTCCTTCCCATTCTATTGTTTTCTTCTGCTACTTTGCATTGTTCATTCAGGAAGCCCTCCTTATTTCTCCTTGCTGTTCTCTGGAAATATGCATTCAGTTGGGTAAATCTTTCCTTTTCACCTTTGCCTTTCGCTTTCCTTCGTTTCTCTGCTATTTGTAAAGCCTTATCAGAAAGCCACTTTGCTTTCTTGCATTTCTTTTTCTTTGGGATGGTGTAGATTGCTGCCTCCTGTACAATGTGACAAACCTCCATCCATAGTTCTTCAGGCAGTCTATCAGATCTAGTCCCTTAAACCTATTCTTCACCTCCACTGTATATTCATAAGGGATGTGATCTAAGTCAAACCTGAATTACCTCATGGTTTTCCCAACTTTCTTCAGTTTAAATCTGAGTTTTGCAATGAGTAGCTCATGATCTGAGCCACAGTCAGCTCCAGGTCTTGTTTTTACTGACTATATAGAGTTTCTCCATCTTTAACTGCATCCAAGAGGAGTTAGACCCGTCTAATTATATAGGCTTAGAAAGGTATAACCCTGCTTAGGATGCCACTGTACGCCTTTAAGGTGCCACAAGTATCCAGTTTAATTTTACTGCATTAGGCTAATAGGGAGTGATCTTTCTTGAAAAGAAGAATGCAGCTTCTCATTGCAATTCCATCCAGCCAAATTTTCTGCTCCTCACGTCAGATCTGTTTTGTCTAGGATTCTCATATGGCATATGTGAAGGAAGTGAAGTGAAGTATTCCTCTTCTTCCTTACTGCAGTACTACAAAACCAATGCACCTCTTTCACCCTCCCATTTTAATCAACGCCCCAAGAGTACTGAGAACACATATCGCTTATATAGTATCTTCAGCCTGAGTGGTATTTCTGGTTTGTTATTTGCCCAAAGGAATTGTTTCCCTAGGGTACATGGCTGGCTACCCATCTTCAAATCTAAAGGGATATACAGTGATAGCTGTGGGGCAGATAGAACATAAATAAGCTCTTTGCATTATAACCAGTGCCCTGACTGTGGTCAAATGGAGCCCTCAAGAACTATATATAGAAAGTTTTAATTACTTAGCTAAGAATTGGACATAGGACATATAGCTACTAGTGCCTGTTGAAAGGGAAAGCCCTACCAATTTGTTGTCTTTCATATGTTGTTCAAATGTCATACTTCATGCATGTGATGATATGGCTGTATGCCATGAAATCTTGTGCTACAATATATGTTAGCCTTTTTAAGACTTATTTTTGTTTTTGCTAGAAGTGTTTGAGGTTCCCTTTTTTGGTTATCCCTTAAGATAACCAAAATCTGTGAACCTGGGTGAAAATAATCTATATGCTTTGTGAGTAAATTAAAAGCAATTGGCCAGGTGGCTTCTCTAGGAAATAATGAAATGTGGTTGCTTTTAAGAAAGTTGATCAAACTTGCATGAACTTAGACATAACTGCTTGAAGGGTGCAGTATAGTCTGATGTTGCTGCTACACCCAACCCCCCTGATTTACCCATCTGCAAATGACCACAGCTCCATGAGGTCTACTTTCCACAACCAATGATTAGCATGACTACTGCTTAAAAGTGAAGGCACTTTCACCACCAGGTGGATTCAGTTTTAAACAGCATTTATGCTGCTCATTGGTGGTAGACCTAATAGAGCTGTGGGTCATCTGCAGATGGGTAGGTTAGGGGGTTTGGATGCAGCACAGGTCTTTGCCATACAATTGTTTCCATGCTGCTTCTGACCACTGGTGGGAATATTTTGTTACAGCATGGAAAGGGCTGATCTTTGTGGTAAGATTCTGCACACAAACCATAGCTGATTGGAGCACTTATCACACCAATATGTTAGTGGCTTATGCTGTTCATTTATGTGGCCTGGCCCTCTTTCCACATCATCTCAACCAAACTGGCATTTTCGAAATGCCTGGCTCAGGAAGGTTTCCCAGAGGAAACTTAGCAATGAAAGCACCTGTTAGTGGAATTCCTAGTAAAGGCTAGCTCTTTAGAGCCAGAACATAAAAAGTAGAGAAATATCTGTATTGCTACTCATTCCTTAAGAGCAAAAGCATCCTCTTTGGAATGTCTCTAAAATGATCACATCTTCCCAGTGGACTGGACACCTATGTATACTATCTGTGTCAGTTTGGTCCTCCTTGGCTCACCAAAGCATTTGCCATTCTAGAGTCTAATTCATATCTTTGTGAAGTAAATAAATAAATTACAGCATTCTTTCTCTCCCATGTCTTAAGCATCATACTAACAAAGTTAGAAATTTGTTGCAAAGTATGATGGGGCAATTCTGTGGACTTCCATTACATTTCAGAAATATACAGGGTGAAGTAATGTGCCCAGAAGAAGATTTCCATTCTCTTTTTGTGGTGGCCTATGGCTCAGTGCTACAGCAGCTGCTTTGTGTGCAGAAATTCCCTGGCATTGTGTTTAAAAAGGATGAGGTAGTTGATGATGTTAAAGACCCCAGCTTGAGACCCTGGAGAACTGCGGCCAGTCAGAGTAGACAATACTTGATAGACCCATGGCCTGGTTTAGTATAAGGTGGCTTCATGTACATGTTTCTAATTACCAGAGTATAGCAGTATAGCTAATTCTCCATGTGGCCAAATCCAGAGATTGGAGCCGTGAACAGACAAGACAGATCTTCCTACAAACCATTTCTACGACTTGGTGGGTGGGAAAGAGAGAAGCAGGAAAAGAAGAGAATATGGGGGCTTTCAGGGAAAGGAAAGAGGAAATAGAAGGGAACTGAGATGCCCCCCAAGGCAATGAGATCCCACTCTTGTCATCATCACTGTGTCTGATTCTCAACCTGGCCCATCTGTGGATACTTAGATTTGAAGACTGGAGAGAGGAACACAGTTCTTTCTACAAAACTGAGAAAAGCCCCAGGTTTGCAGAAAAATCTGAAATCTTAAAAAAATACATGGGGGGACACTAAAACATCCTACATAGTAGAAGCAGCACCTGCACTTTTAAGAAACTGCACTCAGTTTCTAGGCAACCACAACAATACGCCAGCCTTAAACCACTGGTTTCTGTCAGTAAAAGGGCTACCTGGGCCTTGATCAGTTTCCAGGGCTACCTTGGCCTCCCAGTCCAACCTCTTCACCTTACCCTGGAGCTGTGATCACAGCTGTTGGGTATTACAAGTTGAAAACACTCAGTATATCTGGGTGGAAGTCACATGTTTTTCATGTAACCAATGTTCTTTAGCTGTAGAATACCCGGGAATTTTCTCCCTGATCTAGGAATTTGATTGGGACTAAAGTGTCAAGGTGTATTAGCATTTTATGGCTCCTCTTCCCGTCTTTGTTTGGTGTTCTGAAGAAGAAGAAGAGTAGCCTTCTAGTTTTGTCTTTGTAGAGTAAGGATGTAGCAGATTTTGCTCTGTTGTTATTTTCATCCCAGTTACCCTTCCCCCGCTAGAATTTAGTAAAAACTTTATATTTTAATCACACATGGACTCAGAGTCTGCATTATTTTATTCCTGGACTGCTGGACTATCTTATCTCTGCTAAATACCATTTTT
>NW_015165271.1:348573-362574 GCF_001447785.1 Gekko japonicus | reverse complement strand
GACACTGGTACCAGAGCTTGCAATAAACCCAGATGCTAACTTTGCTGCCACATATACACAGATAACGCAATGACTGGATCTAACAAGATCAACTACATCATCTCAGGCTTACTTACATGCTCATCTTCTAACAATGTATATGCCATTAAATGCCAACAATGCCCTTCAGTTCTCTACATAGGGCAAACAAGTGAAACCCTACATCAAAGGATAAATGGATACAAATGTGACATCAAGAATCCCAAGACAGAAACCTGCAGGACACTTCAACTTTCCAGGACATTCAATGGGTGACCTCAAAGTAGCTGTTTTATTACAAAGGAACTTCAGGAACAGACTAGAAAGGGAAATTGCTGAGTTGCAAGTTATTACAACACTCAGAACAATGGAATCCCCAGGACTTAACAGGGATATGGGTTTCTTATCTGACAACAAATGCTAGCCTCATTCAATCCTTACATTTGTTTTCTTACCAGTTCCCCAGAAGGGATTTACATCCTCTTTATTTTATTTCTTAATTGGAATATTAGATTAGATTAGAATAATAGATTATAATGTAACGTAATGAATAGTAATTTGGAATGATAGATTGGAATGTAATTCTCTGGTCTGGGGACAGGGGAGATAACTCTACAGAGCTGCTGAGCTATCTGCAATCATCTTTCATAATCGAATAGATTACCATCTTTGTCTATTTTCCCGAAAAATCTACCCAATTTATATATAAAGAGAGAGAGCACAAATCCTCAATTTTTGCCAGGCGCTGACTACTATCTTCTTGCTTGGACATCACGTTCTTTTCTCGCTTGGGCGTTACGTTCTTTTCTTTATAGCTAGGACCCGACCCTGGCACGGAAAGTTCTTTTGGGGAACTCCAGCCGTATTTCGTCGCAAGGCTCAAAGGCATACTTGAATCAGCACTCTCCTTTCCCTGGAGGCGCTTAAGGAAAAGGCGGCGCAAATCCCCACACGCCCCTCCTGTGTCGCCAAACGTCCCACCCTCTTACTGACCCAAAAGCCCCAGCAGTCTGTGCGGTCAGCCGGAGAGTTTCTCTGTTCTGCTCAGGACTGGCGTGTTCCACTAGGGTCTCGGGAGCGCGCACTGGGGTTCCCCGCCTCTCTGCTCGTTCCCGTTCTGGACTTTTGTTGTGCCGGCCTGAGTGGTTGCTGCTGCTGCTGGCACACGTGCAAGTACGCAGAGCGGTGCCCTTTTCTGTCGTGTGTTTGCCTTGGCAGGGTTCCGGGTGAAGCAGACAGGTAAATGGCCGCCTTTCCCTCTAGACAGGGTCACTGGAGGAGCCAGTATCATGCGTGGGACGTTATCGCTCTTGGGAACGGCTGGAGGATTATTTGGGACCTGATTGCAACGTTCACCCTCTTGCTGGTTCTTTGGGGGACAGCATGGAGTAGTCTGCAGCGCCTCTTGGGATGGTGTTTTAGCCTTAAACGGAGGAGGAAAGAGAACGTCTACGTACTCCTGCCGCCAGTTTCAATAATAAAAGCAAACCTACATGATTTTATTACTGCATGGTGTCTTGTTCCTACGTGGACTTTACTGCAAAAAAATTGTGGGGATAGCTTGAAAAGGGGATTAGACAAATTCAGGAAAGCTACGTTTGTCAATGGGGATTATCTATAATAGCTAAATGGAACGGAGGCTTGTGTACCTTGGGGTGGTGGTTGCCAGTAGGCCTGATCCAGCTGTACTCTTAATTTCCTGTCACTCTTTCCTAACCCTCTCTGCAACAGAAAAAGGAGTTAGGAAGACAAGTTAATGGTGGCTTGGAGTACTTTAGAGTAAATTTTCAAGGGCAATGGATGGCTTAATTATGATACTTTAAACACTTATTTGTATACCCTATTAAAAGCAGTAAAAGATCAAAGAGAGGGTAAATTCCTCCTTTCCCTTTCCATAAAACACTCTTTTTAAAGCTTGATTGTGAGGAATGATGTTTGATGGAGTTGAATTGGATGTTACCTTTTTCATATACAAAGAACCCCATGTGAACTAGTGACTCCTCTTCACCAGTCTCAGTTGTTAATAGATTTATTGAAAACAGTCTTGGGATTGCAAAAATCTGTTTGCAAATGAGACAGTGGTCCTCTCCCCCTGCCGCTTTGCTCAGTGTCACAGAAATAGGTTTCGTATCCATATTATTTTAAATTATTTTGTATCCCTTCGGTTATGTTAAGCTTCACTGGCTGCTGCAAACATTGTGGATAACCAGATGGCTATTTAATAACCTAAATTGCAATGTTACTGATTCTTTACTAAGGCTACAGTAGTGGGGATAAGGTTAATGTATCAGGCAGCGCTTAGTTCCAAAGTAGAGCAACAGTTGCCAGTGTTCAGTCTGGCCTAGACATCCAAGTCAATTACCCATTATAAAAATAAACATTGTACTATTTAGAGCCATATGGAAGGCTATTTAAAAGGCATTTGCTGTATATAGCCTCTGTAATTAAAAAACAACAACCTTGTTCACTGTGTAGAATTTGTATATAACAAAAAGATTTTTTAAAATTCATTTCATTCTATTGTACTTGGAATAGTGATAGTTTTTATACACATTTCCATGGGTTGAGCTTTTGATAATGGGAAGTCTTTTGTTTCTTTTGATTTTAGAGTGGGAGACAGGGTACCAGATGGCAGGATTTGCTTTAATCAGATTATTGAAAAAGATCAAAGAACTTCTTGAAAACACCTAAAACGAATGGGGGAAGGGGGAGGGAAAGGAAGGGGGGAGACGGAACCAGGTACCTTTTTTAAAAAAAACCCAAAACTCTTTTGTCCCACTTTTTAAACTGCCAGTATTATTTGGTCTTTTTCTAGAATAATAAAGTAGCAAATGTTCCACTTTAAAAGTGTGACTAGTATATACTGTTGCTATGCCCTGGAAACCTCACTCCAGGAATACTGATCATTATGTTGGTCTGTCTGTGAGTAACAAAGGCTGCCCAAACCAGGCAACCCACAGAAAAGATGGGAGTCTCTGTATACTCAAATGACTCTCCAAATATGTAGAAACCGTGTCCTTGCAGGGTAATAAAAACAGGCCTCCCTCCCCCACAATGAAAAATAGCTTGAACTGAGGTAGAGAATGTTGAGAGCAGTTAAAAGGTGAAGTAGATGAGATGACAAAATGGGCCTTGAAAATGTACAGAATGTGGAGGGCGATATATATGTTTGCATTATTATTATTATTATTATTATTATTATTATTAGTGCAGAGTTTAAAAGGAAGGATTTGCTTCATAATTAAGCAAAATATGCTATTGCCACGATTTTCAAAATGACAAAAATCTGATGTCAGTGTTACAGACAATGGGTTAGTCCTTGAATCCCCTTCCAGTCCAGTTTCTGCATGCAGGACAAAGTAGTCGGCCTGTTGGGCAGTACTCTGCCATTCTCAGCTGGTATTTTGCTTTGAAGGTACAGAAGCGAGGTAGATTTTTTGGACATCTTTGAACTGAAATGTTTGTCAGTGTGGTTTATTGGTTAAAGTGTCAGACCACAATCTAGGAGACCCGGGTTTGATTCCCCACTCTGCATGGGAGCTTGCTGAGTGACCTTGGGCCAGTCATGATATTTCAGTCAAACCTACCTTCCAGGGTAGTTATTAGAATAAATCAGAGGAGGAAAGAACAATGTTGCATGCCATTTTGTGTCTCCAATGGGACACAAAATTATGTTTAAAAAAATGGATTTTCAGAAAAGACCAACTTTGTTTGGTGTAGTGGTTAAGTGTGCGGACTCTAATCTGGGAGAACCGGGTTTGATTCCCCACTCCTCCACTTGCACCTGCTGATGTGACCTTGGGTCAGTCACAAGCTCTGGCACAGCTGTCCTTGAAAAAGAGCAGTTTGTGTCAGAGTTCTCTCAGCCCCACCCACCTCACAGGGTGTCTGTTGTGTGGAGGATATTTCAGTCAAACCTATCTTCCAGGGTAGTTATTAGAATAAATCAGAGGAGGAAAGAACAATGTTGCATGCCATTTTGTGTCTCCAATGGGACACAAAATTATGTTTAGAAAAATGGATTTTCAGAAAAGACCAACTTCTTTCTCCACAAATAGTTCTGCAGGAGCCAGTGAAACTAGGTCTATTTTACACAGACCTTGTGCTTGTTTTTCCCGTCTGTATTTTAAGCCATAACGTATGTACAAATTGGGGTTTCTCCATTTTCTTGCCTTCTGTCAAACCTGTATAAGCATGTCCTTCACTATGGTTTTATCTTGCTTTTTAGCTAACCTCAGGGAGAATATTCTCCCCTCATCCCTTGACTCAAGCTTTCTTGATAGGAACTCAAGTTAACTAGTTTGAATGGAATTATCTCTGTGTTCCTCAATGTGGTCATCCATCCTTCAGTAATTCAGGTAAGGACCAGAAATACCCTGGATGTTGCATGGCAAGATAGTGTAATAGTTCCCGTCCTATCTGGATGAATATTTCTGTCACAGCTGTTCTCATATAGAAGACAGGGCTTAATCAGGTTTCTGGGTGCAAATGTTTTAGCCCAGTGCAAGGTTGAGACTTGACATGGATTCCCATTATGTCTTTGACCTTTAAGGTGGATGATAGTTTAATTGTAATTTGCTGTAATTTCTGGGGAGGGCAAGTAGAAGGGAAACAAGTGCAGCAGTGATTGTTCTTATGTTCTTATGGAAACTAGATGTGTTGAGTTCAACCTCTTATTCATCTTAGTGGTACGATTTTATTCTGTATGTTAAGTAAAATGTGTGTATGAAATTAATGTGGTCACTGAGGGTCATATATTTCATTTCACAGTGGCTTCTCTATGTTATGCAAAAGGAACTCCATAATTACAAAAGCATAAGTCTCAAGTAATCTATTCTTTCATCATCTTGTTATTGCTCAGAAACTGAGGGACTTAATAGTAGCAATTTAAAACACACAGTCTTGAAGCATTCAAAAAATAGTGACCGTAACAAAATTCTGAAATTCTGTGCTATATTTCAAGGCAAAGTTTAGATCTGGATAGATTTTTCAGGTATACCATTTAAGGTTATTTTTCTTCTTCAGCAATACATTGGACCAAGTAGGGATATAAACTGGCATAATCAGTTATGCGTTGAAGTTTTAACATCCAAAGAATTGGCTGCATTTGGACCAAGTAGGGATATAAACTGGCATAATTGGCTGCATTATGGTCTTATTTTCAAATGTTCTTTTGCATATCAATGTCATTTCTGATAACAGTCTCTGATATTTTCAAAGAGAAGCAAAACTTTGTATAAATCCTGCACACTTGCACTTGTTTGCTTGCTTTGCACAATTTATTCTGTTCCTGCCAGGCGTGGGGGGAGAGGTGCAGAAAGCTTCTGTAAATTCTGCTAGACATCTGCAGATTTGGCTTCTACAAATTACAAGGCTTGTCCTAATATTTTCAAGCCTATTGCCTATCCTCGAAGGCTACAGAGATAAAAAATAAAAAATGGGTTTATTACTGTGTATGTGCCCAACACCAATTCCCTGCTTGTGCACAGTTTTAATATAACTCCCCACCACCACCATTTCAAATGAGTCCTACTACTTCCCTAGGTCAGCAAGTGTGGACCTCCACTTTCTGACATCTCAGCTAGGGATGGGCATGAACTGGGAAAACTGAGGTTCATTATGGTTCATGGGTTTGTTTTGTAATGTTTGTGATGCAGTTGAATGGCCCCCTTGCAGGTGAGGGATGCCAAATTCGCAGTGAGTCTTCAGCTGTAAGCAAAAGGACAGGTGGCTCAAAGCCCTGAATAAGCAGCAAACACCCCCAACCCCACTGTTCACACTGAGGAATGACTTCCATTTCCCTTCCCTCTCTGCCTCTAACTGCCATGTGGCATGCCTGCTTCTGATGGGGAAAAAATGGCTACATGTGAGTTGGGGATATATATAATAACAGGGGCAGTTTACCCCCTCCTTTTTGGGGGGAATTTTTTTAATTGCTTTATTACTACGGAGCTACAAAAACCACAAAAGGAAAGGGAAATACGGGATACTATAACACTAACCAATAGCACATATAGATAAGGCAAGGATCATCATACCTACAAAGTTCTTAGTAGTCGTTCCTACCCTTATCAATATAAAAGAGAAGAAAAGAGTACAGAAATAAAACTGGCTGCCCTATTTTAAGATTAATAAAGCTAAAACAAGTCCATTTAGCCAAATTGAGTACATCATAGTTTCAAATACAAAATAACCTTTCAGAATTTCATTACATGCATAAATTATCTCCTGTGTTTATTCTTATCATATTTCAGTTGGACTTTAAGAGTTTTAGGAGCTGCTACTCCTTTTTCGGAGTCAGATTCTTCAGAGGAACTGTCAGGAATAGATATGCTGTCTTCAGACTCATGATCGCTCTTTTCTGCTTGTATACTGTTCTCTGTTTTTCTTTTATCCTTAGACGCTGTTCGTTGCTGTTCCAAGAATATCTTTGCTTTTGGGGCAGAGTCAATCATCTCTTTTTCCCCATTATAGTTTAAAATAAGGCCTTCTGGAAATGCCCGTCTGAAGGGAATGGAATGGTTATGTAAAAAAGATGTTAGATTTATATATTGTTGTCTCCTCTTTTGTTTCTCAAATGGAATATCTTTTAAGATCTTTGCTTCTTCACCTTTGATTTTCAGGGGTTTCCCATTAGTTGCTTTCAAAATGACATCTCAGGTAGATCTTTTGGAGAATTTAACAAATATTTCACCAGGCTATTTGTTTTTCTTGATAAAATCAGGATAAGTTCGATAAACCATGTCCATGTTGCTTTGTAGAAAATCCACTTTAAGGTCTGTCACTGGTGCCAATATTTCACTTAATAACTCCTTTAAATTCTCCCCTTTCTGTTCTGGGATACCTTGAAATCGCAGGACATATAATGATTTCTCCATTTGAAGTGTAACAGTTGCTCTTTATTGGAGATCCACTCTTTTTACACGACCTCCAGTCTCTGTTTAATAGAATTTGCCTTAGCATCAACTTGTTTCACTGCTTTGTCATTTTCGTCTGCTCTTTTAGCTGTATCCATCAATTGTTTCTGGAAACAGTCAAGCTTACTTGTCGACATTGTTTACACAAGGTACAGTCCATTTAAACAATCTGAAAGTTTGTTCATTTGGTTTCGCTTTAAACTATTTTCCACCCCGTTCGGCTAGCTTGACGATTTTCTTGTCAAAAACGTTGCTTGCCACCTAGCTGTCACTTGGGCACCACAATCTGAAAGTTTGTTCATTTGGTTTCGCTTTAAACTATTTTCCACCCCGTTCGGCTAGCTTGACGATTTTCTTGTTGAAAACGTCGTTTGCCACCTAGCTGTCACTTGGGCACCACAATTTTTCTTAAGGGGGGGCTCCCTGACTCCTCCCCTCCCTCCAATTTTGCTAGGGGGTTTGGATTGGTTTCTCTGCTTCACCACTTGTTTAGCTTATGAGGATTTGCAAAGACTCACAGTTCATTCCGGAGATTTGTCAAAAAGTAGAAAGGACAACATATCGCTAGATTGCTTGTTTGCCTCGTCTGGCATGAGCCTCTGCTCTCCATATTGGTCTCGCAGTAGTGGGACCTATCGCGGTAAAGAGGACTCTCAATTCCTCAGCCATCGTCTTGGAAGAGGCACCTCTTGCACCCCAGGCCAGAGACCCCTACAAGGGGTCTAGGGGGGGCTTGGAACCGTCCGAGTCCCTTCCCATCTGCCGTGATTTCGGGGCGCTCACATCGGAGTGCACATATCTAGTGAGTCGCTGAAACCAGAAGCCCACCCCCTCCTTTCTGCTGGCCAGGGCTTTCTGCAGCCAGCAGAAATGAAGGGGTGACATGCCTGCCAGGGGGCACTTCACCCCCTCTTGTCTGCCAGCCATGGCTTTCCGCAGCCAGCAGAAAGGAGGGGATGAAGCGCCTCCCAGATGGCAGTTCACTCCCTCCTGGCTGCTGGCTACAGCTTTCCCATAGAACAGAATGTGAGCTCTCTTATTGGCGGCCAGTGCTGCCTGTCGAGCTTTGGAGGGCCACTGCTGGTATTTCCAGGACTGCAGAAGTCCATCAAACTATAAAAGGAAAGGGAAATACGGGAAACTATAACACTAACCAATAACACATAAAGATAAGGCAAGGATCATCATACCTACAAAGTTCTTTTTTTTTTATCAAACTTTTTATTTTACCTACAAATGGAATGTCTTTTAAAATCTTCCCTTCTTTGCCTTTGATTTTCAGGGGTTTCCTATTAGTCGCTTTCAAAATAACATCTCTGGTAGATCTTTTGGAGAATTTAACAAATATTTCACCAGGCAGTTTGTTTTTCTTGATAAAATCAGGATAAGTTCGATAAACCATGTCCATGTTGCTTTGTAGAAAATCCACTTTAAGGTCTGTCACTGGTGCCAATACTTCACTTAATAACTCCTTTAAATTCTCCCCTTTCTGTTCTGGGATACCTTGAAATCGCAGGACATATAATGATTTCTCCATTTGAAGTGTAACAGTTGCTCTTTATTGGAGATCCACTCTTTTTACACGACCTCCAGTCTCTGTTTAATAGAATTTGCCTTAGCATCAATTTGTTACACTGCTTTGTCATTTTCGTCTGCTCTTTTAGCTGTATTCATCAGTTGTTTCTGGAAACAGTCAAGCTTATTGTTGATATTAGTCATCTGGTCCAACAGAGGGCACAACACTGTAGCCATCATGTCTGGGAAGTCAGCAACTGCTTCCGGTTTAAGAGACGAGGTCACTGAGCTGGCAGTTCCTGGAGAAGGGGGTTTTTTAAGCGCCATTTTGTCTCCACTTGTCGACATTGTTTACACAAGGTACAGTCCATTTAAACAATCTGAAAGTTTGTTCATTTGGTTTCGCTTTAAACTATTTTCCACCCCGTTCGGCTAGCTTGACGATTTTCTTGTTGAAAACGTCGTTTGCCACCTAGCTGTCACTTGGGCACCACAATTTTTCTTAAGGGGGGGCTCCCTGACTCCTCCCCTCCCTCCAATTTTGCTAGGGGGTTTGGATTGGTTTCTCTGCTTCACCACTTGTTTAGCTTATGAGGATTTGCAAAGACTCACAGTTCATTCCGGAGATTTGTCAAAAAGTAGAAAGGACAACATATCGCTAGATTGCTTGTTTGCCTCGTCTGGCATGAGCCTCTGCTCTCCATATTGGTCTCGCAGTAGTGGGACCTATTGGGGTAAAGAGGAGTCTCAATTCCTCGGCCATCGTCTTGGAAGAGGCACCTCTTGCACCCCAGGCCAGAGACCCCTACAAGGGGTCTAGGGGGGGCTTGGCACCGTACGAGTCCCTTCCCATCTGCCGTGATTTCGGGGCACTCACATCGGAGTGCACCTATCCAGTGAGTCGCTGAAACCAGAAGCCCACCCCCTCCTTTCTGCTGGCCAGGGCTTTCTGCAGCCAGCAGAAATGAAGGGGTGACATGCCTGCCAAGGGGCACTTCACCCCCTCTTATCTGCCAGCCATGGCTTTCCGCAGCCAGCAGAAAGGAAGGAATGAAGTGCCTCCCAGACGGCAGTTCACTCCCTCCTGGCTGCTGGCTACAGCTTTGCCATAGAACAGAATGTGAGCTCTCTTATTTGCGGCCAGTGCTGCCTGTCGAGCTTTGGAGGGCCACTGTTGATATTTCCAGGACTGCAGAAGTCCATCCCCCCATTGCTTTGATTATCGTAATTGATCTACGCCTGTGTGTCTGCCACAGATGCCATTGACATGCACCACCACAAACCACCCAAACTGCCAAAAACCATATGGAGGGTTGTGGGAGGTTTGTTGCAGGTGAGATCACATGGACCTCAGCTCATGAACCACAAACCAGGCGATTTATGTCACAAATTTAGGTTCATGGGCCGGTTTGTTCCCGTCCCTAATCTCTGCAAGCAAGCAAGCTCCTCTTAGATTGTTTTTTTAAAGTTTGGTCTTTAATCCATGGAAATCCCATGGCAGCCTAACTCAGAACAGAATGCTTTTATAAATGTGTGAGATTAACTAGAAAAGAAAGAGCACCTCAAAAGGCAACCACTTTATCTAGGCTTTTCTTCCTTTTAACTGGGCAACATTGCAAGCTGATTTATAATTAATCAAAGAGATTTAGTGAGAGAAAATGTGTTGCATAAGAAGGTGTCATGGATTGTGCTGCATAGATAACTTCCTGTCTGTTTTGATACTAGTCTAGATTGGATTACTAGGATAGATGTCCAAGTGGCATAGGAGAGTAGGCTCTCTCATAACAGCCTGCAGTGCCTGCATCGCAGTGGATTCCCTAGCCAACCCTCCCCCCTCCAGAATCCTGCAAGCCTTTTTGTTTTATGCAAATCTAACCTCCTTGTACGTTATTCTGTGGGGTCTCTGTATTCCTCATGCCCATTACATTTCTATCTACATCAGTGTAGCTGCTATGCCCCTTCATATACTTTTTAGTTCTCATAGTGAAATGGGTTGTTGGTCTGGCATTTGCATGTGCAGTCTTTCACAGGCATAATCAAATGTTGGGGGCCTTATGTGCAAGCAAAGAACTAATTTGAACTCCCAGTGATTGGATTAGAATACTTCCTTGGCAGCAATAGCTTTGTCAGTGAGCCTAAAGCACCATTCTGTTGGAAGCTCTTATGTTCAAAGCTTCCCCTGAGGACGGCTGCTTCCCTTGTTTTTCTGAAACAGTGCTTGGTGAATCTGCAGCTACATAGAGTCTTGTCTAACAACACTTGCTCCAGTGGGTTGAATTTCTAAAATGTCTGTGTGCACAAGGTGGGAGAGTGATTTTTGCTTATTCCCCTCACCTGTGGCAGTCCTCACTAGTGGACATCCTGATGGCACCTGGTATTTGTAGCCACTGTGTGACAGAGTGTTGGACTGCATGGGCCATTGGCATGATCCAGTATTGGCTTCTCTTATGCCTAAAATATTCCCCAGGAGCAGCATTTCAGGGGACATTTTGGGCTGCAGTGGGTGGCAGGGAGTCACGCTTCCACAAATGAAAATCTTCTCATCCATAGAAATTTGAGGTGGTATCCAAGTCATGATTTATTAGTGAAAATTTAGAATGATTCTTGTCCTCAAGCTCTACAGTCAAAACAAATACTACTTATGAAATATAAAACATTAATTTCTTAACTATTAGATGAGAAACACATCACTAATACTTGGCTTACCCAATAAATGCTTTTAGATAGAGACTTATTCTGTTGTGGTCGAGTTGCCCAGTTTGATAGGGAATTCTAAAGATTAAGAGCCATCACTGAGAACATCTCTCAAACCCTTGTAGGAAATTGCAGTGCAGGCTCTAGGAGTTGATATTGCAAGCTGTAGTGAATTCCAGGGCAGGGCAAAGAGAGAGGTGGCCTGCTAAATATATACACAGACTATTTATGGTTTTATCCAAAATAATAGCTGGGAAATTTATTGGATGATGGAGTACTGGTACCATCTGCTTCTGGTACTCCATCCCTATTTGGAAAAAAACAGTTCCTTTAAGCTATTTGTATACCACCATCTTTCCTCTTAGATCAAGGCAGCATACATGCAATAATTAAATAACTGAAACATTAGAGATAAAACCAAAGTAAAATAAAAATTGCCAACGACCATTCCTCCAAAAGAGAGCCATTATGATTATAGGGATTAGAACGTCAGACTAGGGTCTGGGAGAGCCAGGTTCAAATCCCCACTCTGCCATGGAAGCTCGCTGAGTGACTTAGGTCCAGTCACACACACTCAGCCTAACCTGCCTCATAGGGTTTTGTTGAAGCTAAAATGGAGGAGAGGAGAATGATAATAAGCTGTTTTGGGTTCCTGTTGGGGAGAAATGAAGGAGATAAATAAAATATGCCTGCTCAAAAGCCCAGCAAACAACCTCCTAAAGGCCTCCAACCATGGGATTCAAGGAGCTTGTTCCGCATAGTGAGAGCCGCAATGGATAAGGCCCAAGTTGTGATTGATGCCAGGTGAGCCAGGGAACAGCCAGCAGATGGCAGACTGCAGAGCAGCATTGATGCATGAGGACATATAGGAGGAGAATGTCCTTCACAGTGTGTATGATTGTCACAGAGTGCAGAGTATATAGTCCTCTCTCTGGTATGAAGAATAGAGATTTAATCTAAAAGTAAGGGATCACAGACTTTACATCATGGAGGTGTCAAAAATATTTCAGGTTATTGCAGGAACTTTGATGTCCAGGGTGTGCAGCCAAGTGGTGACTGCACACTACCAGCGATGGGTTCTCTTTTCTCATCAGTCATGAATGCATCAGTTACTCTACCATATTGAGAGCCAATGTGATGCAGTGGACAGACTGGCAGAGTAGGACCCTGGATGACCCAGGTTTGAATCACCGCTTCTGCCATGGAAGCTTGCTGGGTGACCTTGAGCCTGTAACAAAGTCTCAGCCTGGCCTACCTTCCACGGTTGTTGTGAGAAAATGGAGGAGGGGAGAATGATGTACTAAGCCTCTTTGAGTCCCAACTGTGGGGAGAAAAGCAGGATATAAATAAAGGCATAAATGCAAATGTATCACATGGTTAAACACTAAAGCATAGTTCACACAAACAAACAAAGTAGTAAATCTGCATCTGGACTTTATCACTTCATATTGTATGTTGGGGTTTATGTAACTGAATATGCAATACAAGAAACAAATATTGGAATCTCACACTGTAGTAGAGGAATTCTTGCCATATTTCTAACCTTTTTTACAGACAGGAATCTGTTTTTTAATAGAAGCATTCTATCACACAAACGTGATCACTTAAACACTGATGCTACAGGATCTTGGTCAGGTGAAATGTTAATGAGTGCTATCAGTGCTGTCTCTAATAGGAGGTAATATTTAGGATTTGCTACTAACAAGCAGTCCAGTGAACCATCTCTGGTTCCAAAGTCGTCTTACCTGCCTCTAATTATTGCTCACATCAAAGGCTGCAGAACGATCTAATGGCAGGAATGTGTGATACAGTTGCTCTATCAGTCTCTAGATTAAGATTGTCTAGCAAGGCCTGCAAGTGAAGTTTTACTGCTATGCCTGATTAAGAAGCCAGACCAGCATGGGACTACCGAACTGCTGATGTCTATTAGAGCTGTCTCATTGGTGTTTGCTAACAAAGATGGTTCCAGTGATCATGCTTTGCTTGTGTGCCTTTTAAATCAAGAAGCAAAAGAAATGTACAATGAAAGAAACTATTTCTCTATGTTCATATTTAACTTATGTTGCTGCAGTCCTTTAGTGGAGGAAGCTTGGAATGCCAATATAATTGCTGAAGGGAGGTGCAGCATTAACATCCCAAGTGATGTTCCCTTTCCCCTGTAACTTCTTGGTTTTATATAATACCAATCTGGTGAAGTCATTGGCATGTGGTGGCCCCACTTGTAATGCACATATTTTTAGCATTAACGGAGTAACCCAAGGCAAAACTCAAGGATATTCTATTTCAGCCCATAATTGAGAGCTGGCATATAATGGAGATGTTCTTTTAAAGAAAGAAAAAGACCTTTGATAATCTGTGGTTCATAGTCAAACTGACAACATTTAAAAGAAGACAAAAAGATGAGACATCTGAGGAGAGAAAGGGGAATATTTATCTAATAGCTACCAATTTCCACAGTATGAAGAATCTGCAAGGAGTGTCAGGTTGAACAGGAGAAGATAGTTTTGCAATACTGGGAAAGTGTATTTGTACAGCATTGTTTCATCTGATGTATGACAGTTTCTTTTCTGAAAGGCAGTATATAAGTTTACAGCCCTGGTAGATACCAAGCTCAAATACTTTGGCCACCAAATGAGAAGGGAGCACTCACTGGAGAAGACCCTGATGCTGGGAAAGATTGAAGGTCAAAGAAGACGGGGACGGCAAAGGATGAGATGGTTAGACAGTGTCATAGAACATGAAATTGAGCCAACTTCAGAGGACGGCGGAAGACAGGAGGGCCTGGCATGATCTGGTCCATGGGGTCGCGAAGAGTCAGACTCGACTGTGCGACTGAACAACAACAGATACTATGAAT
>NW_015165271.1:294676-347514 GCF_001447785.1 Gekko japonicus | reverse complement strand
ATATATATGTTAAAACACTAAAATATGATAAAACACATGTGATTAAAATCACATTATATAGAATCATACACATGCAAAAGAAATGCTAATAGCAGATGGCGTCATTCTCTCAGCATTTAAAGCGGTCGCCTACCCACATAGTCCAGGCTCCTGCCAGGCTATTGGTGCTGCTGATGATGTCAGGGCCAGGGCCAAGATATTAAGGGCAGTACCCTAATCGAAGGCCTGGTGGAAGAGCTCCGTTTTGCAGGCCCTGCGGAACTGTAAAAGGTTCCACAGGGCCCTGATGTAATTTGGGAGCTCATTCCACCAGTAAGGGGCCACCACAGAGAAGGCCCTGTTCCCCACATAGTCCAGGCTCCCGCCAGGCTATTGGTGCTGATGATGATGTCATAGAGCTCCGTTTTGCAGGCCCTGCGGAAATGTAAAAGGTTCCGCAGGGCCCTGATGTAATTTGGGAGCTCATTCCACCAGTAAGGGGCCACCACAGAGAAGGCCCTGGCCCTCGTTGCAGCCAGCCTGGCATTTTTAGGGCCCGGGAGGACCAGGAGATTTTGGGATCCCAATCTTAGTGCTCTCTGGGGGATCATGGGGAAAGACGGTCCCATAGGTAAGTAGGTCCCTGAACATATAGGGCTTTAAAGGTAAGAATCAGCAGTAAATGAGCAGGCCTGGTCTGTTTAGTACCTAGAGATGTACAATTTAAAGAAATTCTGAACCCATATTTTCTTTGTGTGTGTGTTTAGAAATAAATAGAGATTTTTTGGGGGAAATGAAATATATGCAATATTTACTTTCCTATCAAACCTGAATTCTCTTACTGGTTTAACAATATAAAAGGCATTCTGTATAACTTAGTTGACATACAAAACTATATTACCTAGTTTATTTATAGAATTTAAGAATGTAAATATCTTTGTTTTCTAGAATAAAAACTGTAAGTATACTCAGTACTAGGGTAGGTCAAAGACTCGAACCCGAGCCAAAGTCCAAGCTGGACTTTGCCGCTGGTGTTGCGCCTCCTTGCCATCACTGCTCGCCACTTCACTCATTGCCGCTGCTGCTTGTCGACTTGCCGCCGTCGCCCATTGCTCCGCCACCACCGATGCCCCCACCAAGCCTCACAAGGGGGGGTGCCCCCTGCCACCTAGGGCAGGTACCCATTTATCTACTCGCTTGCTGTTATTTTTTGCTTTCGAACCGCTGGGTGGGCGGGAAGAATCAGCAGTAAATGAGCAGGCCCGGTCTGTTTAGTACCTAGAGATGTACAATTTAAAGAAATTCTGAACCCATATTTTCTTTGTGTGTGTGTTTAGAAATAAATAGAGATTTTTTGGGGAAATGAAATATATGCAATATTTACTTTCCTATCAAACCTGAATTCTCTTACTGGTTTAACAATATAAAAGGCATTCTGTGTAACTTAGTTGACATACAAAACTATATTACCTAGTTTATTTATAGAATTTAAGAATGTAAATATCTTTGTTTTCTAGAATAAAAACTGTAAGTATACTCAGTACTAGGGTAGGTCAAAGACTCGAACCCGAGCCAAAGTCCTAGCTGGACTTTGCCCGGTTTGGGGCTTGCAAGCTGAGGTTTGGGGAAGGCGCCTTCCCTGAAACACTCACCAATTTTTTCAGCTCGGTTTGCCTCACGTGTTCAGCCTGACACACAGATGCCACTTCCAAGTGGCGTTGGTTCCCACCCACAGCAAACCCGTGTCATCCAGAAGTGATGCAAGTGTTTTGCGACATGCTCGTGTCACTTCAGGGTAACACACACATATTGGGGGCAGGGCCCGACACCACCCCAAAGTGATGCAAGGGCATTGGGGCCTGACATGCTTGTGTCACTTCCGGATGATGCAGGCACACTGGGGGCCTCAGCACCACCCAAACTGGTTCAGTTCAGGCAGCTTTTTTGCTTGGGGGTTCGGTTCAGGGCCACCTGGTTCGTGAGCCCTGGACCGAACCAAGCTTTCCTGGTCTGTGCCCATCCCTATCCAGTACTTAAGAAAGAGTTGCAAATTGGTGCACCCTATGCTACCATAGCACATGTATCTTTAATTTAAGCTAAACAACATAGCATTAAAAACACCAAACTCTTATTTATAATAATATGTTATCATGAAACATCCTAGCGTATCAATTGTTGCCTGCACTATTTACATTTAAACACAAAACATCTTTAAAATGTTGTATTTATCTTTGGTATATGACTGGACTGTGTGACTGAACAACAAATATGAGATTTTTCCAGTGGTCTCCGAATTTTTCCATTTTTCCCCATTGGAAATTCTCAGGTTTTTTCACACTGTACATTTTGAGTGTGAAAAAACTTTTGAGTATGAAAAATCTTAAGAAGCTTTTCACTCATTCTAAAATTTATTTATTTATCAAATTTATATCCTGCCCTCCTAGCCAAGGCCAGCTCAGAGCGGCTTACAGGAAATAAGACATATAAATTACAGTTAAAACAGCTTAAATCCAACTACAACCATCTGACATAGTAAAGTGCTAGTAGTCATGTATTCTAAAACTGAAAATATTTCATAGGATTTTTTTAGTGACCTCCCTCCCAAATTTTCCAGTTTTCCCATTGGAATTTTTTTTAAAGTCCTCTGTAAAACAATTCCTCATTCCTTCATACCTATTAGTGCCTGTGTAGGAGACCAGCTAGGGTCCTTTCGCCTGTCGTCTTGGTCTCCCTGGAGGAAAATTTAAATGTAAGTTATAAAAAATAAAAAAATAAAAAGTGGGATATAGGGTAATGTATTTATTTTGCATTATGTTGAAAGTCAAATTTCTACTTCAGTCTCAGCATTAGTTTTTCTTTCAAATGTAGATGATTACAAGTTATAGACGACTCCATAGTTTACAGCTCTTTTAAGACATTTTAATTACAGCTACTGCAGTCTATGGTTGTTGTAAGATATAAGCATCTAGCTGTCATAAATATTGTGAAATACGGTTATTAATTTAAAAAAATGCACAGTGTTCCATTGCCAGTAATTGTCACCTACAAAAGAAAATAAAAAATAACATTTATAAATGCATATTCTTGGTTTTTATCTACAAAGCAGTTTTTTATTAGTCCACAGGTGTTTTAAGTTTCTACATATGTATGTAACCATATATTATAAAAATGAATGGGGGTCCACACCTATGTTCTTGTGAAGTGTTAGTCCACAGGTGTTTTAAGTTTCTACATATGTATGTAACCATATATTATAAAAATGAATGGGGGTCCACACCTATGTTCTTGTGAAATGGAATATGTTCTTATTTCACTGTGCTGTTCAAAACTAACAAAATTATGTATATTGTTAGCACACTTTTTACTAATGTTAGAACAAACTGATAAAAGGCTAACAGAAGTACTTGAATGTGACATTGCAGTGGGATGTGAAGAAGGTTTGATTATGTTAGTAAAACCATGTATGTATACCAAACATATAATTTTCTTGTGTACTTTTTGGTTTACTAACTTCCTTTGTAGTGCTACTACATTTGTGCGATAGACTGGGAGCCAGTCCACACAACAAGAGAGTACAGAGGTTTGTTCTGGGGCCCCACGTGTTGAACATGAGTTGTAGACCAAACAGGCCAAACAGCACTACTAGGATTGTTTCAGGTTGGGAAAATGGTGCCTCTTCTTCATACCTGATGTGGCCCCACTGTGCACAATGTATGCAGGAACTGAGAACATGCAGCTCATGACCAACACAGGGTGGTAGGTTTGGGTACTCTATAATGTGGGACTCTGCACCTGTCAAGCCGAAATTTGACACAATGCTGTTCTGTGACTGGAATCCAGATGTGTAATTTGGCCCCTAAAAAGTTTGATACAGCCAGATTAAAACTCCAGTGTTTAAGATGGTGAGAAATGCTAATGGCAGGTTTAAGATGTAATATAAAGGGGTTTTAGTATTTTTATCAGTATTTTATCTTCTGTGCCCCAAACGTTTTTCTGTGCCATTGGAAGAAGAAGAGTTGGTTTTAATACCCGACTTTTCTCTACCATAAGGAGTCTCAAAGTGGCTTACAGTTGCTTTTCCCTTCCCCTCCCCACAACAGTCACCTTGTGAGGTAGGTGGGGCTGACAGAGTTCTGAGGGAACTGTGACTGGCCCAAGGTCACCCAGCAGGCTTCATGTGGAGGACTGGGGAATCAAACCCAGTTCACCCAGCATGTGCGTGCATATGTGTGTGTGGGAGAGTCTTCAGTGTCCCCTTTCTTTGTACTGCAGCTATTGCCCCTTGCCCTAGAGCTGCCTTGTCAGGAGTCTGTTGCAACAATCCAGCATCTAGTTTGACCCTTGATTATGTAAAGAAATATTTCATTGTATGAATTTATGCAAGTAAGTCCTTCTGTATTAAGCACAGTGGCATTTTCTTAATTATCAGTAATACTTCTCTTCCTTGAATAGGACTAAACCAAAGTATAAATTAGATGCCTGTATATTATTAAAGAAATACAGTTCATCTTGAGATTTAAGCACATGAATAGACCAAGCAAAACATTGGATACTTAAAAAAATGGTTGGAAAGGAGATCTTCAGTCCAAAGCAAAGCATCAAAAATAGAGGGGAAAGTGTTATTGAGTCTCTGTAGTATCTGTTGCCACTAGATGGAGCTCTGTGCCAACACTGGATGTCTTACCAGAGATCATGTTTGAAGTATGCCCCCTTAGACTCTAATGTGCTTATAATAAACATATCTAGGAGCAGAGTATGAAAATATAGCGGGGCCAAGTAAGTATCTTTCAGAAGAATTATATGGGGGGTGGATATGAGCTGAATAGAGAATTTTCATAAACACTGGTAAACCTGTGTATGTTAGCTTAAGAATTTGTGGGTTAGAGCCCACTTCATCAGATGCGAGTGATCTCTAGCCCATAAAAACCTATGGTTCAATAAATCTACTAGGCTACATCACTGGAGTACACACAGAGAAAAAATTGTAAATATCAAAAAATCTTCCAGAGGAAGCTAACATTCCCTGGTTCAGTTTCAGTCCATTTTTATGCTGGGCTGGGTTTTAAATTCTGGATTTTCCCATGTACACATGAAGCTGCCTTACCCTGAATCAGAGACCCTTGGTTCATCAAAGTCAATATTGTCTACTCAGACTGACAGTGGTGCTCCAGGGTCTCAGGCAGAGGTCTTTCACAGTGCTTACTCCCTGATCTTTTTAACCAAAGATGCCACAGATTTAACATGCAACTTTTTGTATGTCAAACAGATGCTCTACCACTGAGTCACATCCCCTCCCCTTTTTATTAACATCTTTTAACGTTTTTATTATTTTAAATTTTGTAAGTGATCTCAGACATGTTCCTGAGATGTGATATAATTTTTTTCTAAATAAATAAATTGTGGTTACTTCAGAAGGAATGTCTTCTAACGGTTGATTTTTAAATTTCATTGTTAATGTCCTAAATGGTAATGCCTTTAACATGAGACTTGGGGAATCCATGTCTAATAATAATTTTAAAAAACCCTAATTTTTTCTAAATAAATAAATTGTGGTTACTTCAGAAGGAATGTCTTCTAACGGTTGATTTTTAAATTTCATTGTTAATGTCCTAAATGGTAATGCCTTTAACATGAGACTTGGGGAATCCATGTCTAATAATAATTTTAAAAAACCCTACAAAAACCTGACCTCGATTTGACTAGCACCATTGTAGTATAATTACGCTGCTGAGCAATATCTGATACCACAGAAGAAAGGTGTAAAGTTTGTTTTCAGAGGTTATGCATTTGGTTGAGTCATGTCATTGTGCGACACGCAGAACAGGAATCTGCACAAGTTTTTAGTGATATTTATGCAAGTATAAACGAACACATTCAGGCTTCTGGAACTGTTAAATTAAGGCAGGGAGAGGTAATGTTTTGACATTTGTCAAAGTGATTGAACAAAACAACTTGGGATTCTACTGAAATAGTACCTTTTTCGTTGTTCAGTTTGTTCTTTGATGGATGGAATATATTTGAGCTACTTACTTATTGGCTTGCAGGGATTAGCCATACGGGATTTTTTTCCCTTCTGCATTTTGAATGCCATGGTATTGTGCAACCATTGGACAACTATTTAATTGGCAAATTATAAGGGTAATTAAAATAAATTGGAGAAGAACTGCTGCCCAAGCTACTGTATTCAGTAAACAGAAGTTGTGTTTATCTGTATGTATGTTTCGTGTTTGAGGCTTAAGTAATACAACAGAAGATGAGGCGATAAAAGTGTTAGAATGTACTACTTCAGATGCAAATGAGGCAGCCATAGCTGAATATTCTCCCTTGAGAACATGTTTGAGGGTACAGAAAGCTAGTGTACCTGGGAGAAAGCTACACCAGAATTGTTTGCCTTGACAACCAATTCATTTGGGGGAATTTAAAAAAACCCATGGTGGAGCATAGCATTGAGTTATACATTCCCACATATGGAGTTGTACAGACCAAGAATGTTTTTACTACTATGATGAACCCCTGTATCTCCCCAACTGTCTGGCAGATTTCCCCCACCAAATCTTCAGTTCCCCTCAGAGTTGAGTTGCCGTGCAGTAGCGTGTATATATTCTTTGTCATAAATGACTTGACTGTCCCACCCTATGTTTAGATATTTAGTTTAGGCTTTTGCTCAGCTCAGGAACTCTACTGAAAATACAGGAGCTGTCCTTTTTCCAAACCCTTTGAGAAATGGCACTTGAAACAAATTAACTTTCAAAAACAGAATAAAGATTTTATTAAACAGGCAGGGAATATATGTATAATAGTCAAGGTTTTGAGATTGCTGAGGTAAAAAGACTTTCTAATATATATAGAGTTGAATTCTTAGAACATTCAAGAAAGTGTATTTGTAGTCCTTTTTCAAGGCTTTCTCTTTGAGAGGTACTTTGTTTAGTATATTTCAGCACAACACAGTTCTAGTTTTCTTCCTTCAGATGTAACAGGTTTTCCTTTAGATAATACAGTTTTTCATTAACTCCTGAGGTGTCTAAGCTTCTTCCCTTTATCACAGACCAGTGTTCTCTTCCCAACCCTTTTCACTGGCAGGAAATTATTCTCTTTGTCCCTAAGAAGCAATAACTCCTACTATTTGGCTTGTCTGGGAATTCACTCCAACTACCAGACCTTCTGCCAAATCCTTCTCCACTATTCTTTGACTGTATAAGGCTGTTCTGTAACTTTTCTGACTGAGAATTTAAGTTCTCCCTCAGAGCAGTTTTAATGTATTTAGACAATGGGATTTCTCTTCTTCTCTCTGTAGGAGTACATTTCTAACTATTGCCTGTCAGAAAACACCGACTCCCAAATATCTCTTCCCTCAGAAGCCAAACTTTCTGGCTACTGATGTAGACATCAGAAAGACCAAACAGCAAAAGACAAATTTATGAAAGACCCCTTTTCACTCCAGATTAGCAGTTTTATTTTCTCTCTCAGCTGAGTGGGCAGATCAGCCAATCACCGAAACTCTTCTCTCCAGGGAAGATTAACTCTTGAACTCCCTGTCTCTGATACAAGCAACATTTTTTTTTAAAAAAAACCCTGCTTTTCTGTGCGATCCATCACAACCACCTATTCTGCATTTATACAGTTTAGACCTAAAAGAAAGATTTACACATATAGCAGAATGAGGTAGGGAATAAGGGGTAGCATCTTAAAGCAGCAGAATGAATTGTACTATTTCACAGCACAGTGAGACATCACATTCTAAACTTTTCTCCCACAAACAAAACATTCTCTACAGGTAGAAAATAGACATATTGGTTAAATGGCTGCACTAGAACCTTCTGTGCTCTTCCTTTTAGGCTTTCTAGGGGAAACTGTTTACCAGTGTTGAACCAGGGTGGTTGATCAAGTGGATCCTTGGGCTGATCCAACAGAGCTCCTCCTATATTAATATGTACTTTTTAAGAAATATTTTTTATTATTTTCAATACAATACAAAAATAAATATTTGCATAAAATGGAACAGATATTCAGTAATAGGTTGGACAAGTATCAGGACAAATGATGCTGGTCAGAATGGCAACTTCTGCTCCAGTGACGAAGTGGCTGGAACAAGGAAATAAAATGACAAGTTTAGCAGACATGTGCATTCAGCAGCGGGTGAGGAAGCCAGGGCACTAGGCTCTCCATGTCCGTAAAAGGGTAACCACACTTTCCACAAACAAATCTACATAAATAGGAAGTTTTATTTTAAAAGGGGGATAAAAATAATAATAAAAAGGCAATTATGAAGCCAGAATGCCAGCAGGGGGTTGGGGGCTATTCAGTGTATTGCACTGAGAGTAACATGTATGACTATCTGCCAGCTGGGCAGAAGTCATGGGTGTGTGCTTGGTGCAAGGAGCTCCTGGTTCTCAGGGAACGAGTTTGTACCCTCGCGGCCAAGATGGCAGACCTGGAGAAGCAGAGACAGTCAGTTAGGCACACAGATAAGACTCTTGGGGGCTTGTGTCCCACTCTGAGAATGGCAGCCCTGCACTTTTAGGGAGCATGAGGGTCAAGGGGAAGCAGGTCACCATGCTGATGAAAAGGAAAATGTTCCCTCAGAAGGGACCTGGGGGCTCTTGGTAGTTGGTGATTTGATCCTTAGTTATGTAGATAGATGGGTGGTGAAGCCACGTACTGACCGCATGGTGACTTGCCTGCCTGGTGTGAAGGTAGCAGACATTATGCATTGTCTTAGGCTGGTGGATAGTGCTGGGGAGGAGCCAGTGGTTGTGGTACATGTTGGCACCAATGATGTGGGGAAATGTAGTTGTGTGGTCCTGAAAGAAAAAAATTAGGCTAATAGGCAGGATATTCAAGGCCAGGACCTCCAAGGTAGCCTTCTCAGAAGTGCTTCCTGTTCCAGGTGCAGGGCCAGCTAGAGAGGCACAAATTAGGAATCTCAATGAATTAATGTAGCCACACCTACTGTACATTAAACCAACCTATCAGGTTGTGTGCATGAATGACCAATCATAAGCGGTCCCGCTTACATACATTCAAATCTGATTGGCCACAATGCTTTTCGGCGCGAATCCCTGCCGAAGCTTGAAGCTTTGCATGGCTTCTCTATGGGAGGATTCACATACCTCCTCATGCATTCAGGGCAGCATCTGAATACATTACAGTAACTGTTACTGTTCTAGAGGGAAATGAATTAGGATTGGCCACTGAGAGGGTGACAGATAATATTGACTGCCTGGCAAGGTCTAGAGGCCACAGTAGGAAGGCTGCAGGACTAACGTGTCTGGGGAATTATATTTATACTAGGAATAAGGCTAGTTGTGGAAATAAAAACAACGAGCTCTAGAAAGAGGCTCTGGGAGAGTGACCTGGCCTTGGGCGCTCAGCATCAATTTGCTGTGGTGACCTCAGCAAGGTATAATGACACAGAGCCCACCATTTTCTCCAAAGGAACTGATCTCTGCTACCTGAAGAGGAGTTGTAATTTTGAGTGATCTCCACCTGGACGTTGGCAACAATGGTTCTGCAGGAGGAAATGGCTGGTTTGGAGGGTGGAGTCTATGGCATTGTACTTGTTTGAGGTCCCATCCCTCCTCAACCCCCAGCCTCTCCAGGCTCCACCCCTCAAATATCCAGGAATTTCCCAACCTGGAGGTGGCAACCCTATCTCCTTCCCAGCCAACTATCAACCTACCTTTATCTGCCCCTCTGACTTCAGCTTTCCATCTCCCCACCACCCCCTCCCTCCTAGAGAGCAGTTGTAATTCTGAGTGATCTCCAGCTCCCACCTGGAGATTGGCAACAATGCTTTCCCAGGAGGAAATGGCTGTTTTGGAGGGTGGAGTTTTTGGCATTGTACGTGTCTGAGATCCCACCCCTCCTCAAACCCCAACCTCTCCAGGCTCCACCACTCAAGTATTCAGGAATTTCCCAACCTGGAGTTGGCAACCCTGTCTCCTTCCCAGGCAAGCATCAACCTGGCATTATCTGCCTCTCACTCTTCAGTTTTCTGTCTCTCCTCCTACCTGCAGCCTTTACTATGCTCTGAAGCCCTGATTGCTATGTCACACTGGCTGTCATAGGGGGCCATCTCAGCAGAGGCCACCATTTTCTCCAGGGGAACTGAACTCTGCCATCTGGAGAGCAGTTGTAATTCTGAGTAATATCCAGCCCTCACCTGGAGATTGGCAACAGTGGCTCCCCAGTAGGAAAAGTACCATTTTTTTCTGCAATGGGGACCAAAGCAGCTTATATCATTCTCCTCTCCCCCTTTTGACTTGCATAACAACCTTGTTTTACCGACAGAATCAAGCTTGTTTGCCTAGCAATTTTTACAGCTTATTTTGGCAGGAAAGTGTCCAAGCTGGCAGTGGATGGAGTAGGGGGTTATGTTGAAAGTCTGTAACTGGTCCAAAATTGCAGCTTCCACAGCAAGAACCTGGGTCTGGCGGACCCTGCTCTGAAGTGCTGTTATATCTAGGGTAGCCACCCTCCAGGTGGAGCCTGAAAATGGCTGGGTATCACAGCTGAACTCCAGACAACATCTCTCTTCCCCCCGTAGAGAAAATAACTGCTTTGGAGGGTGGGCTCTATGGCATTCTGTTCAGCTGAGGCCTCTCCCCTCCCCAAACTCTGGCTTTTTTAGACTGCCTTCCTTAGACACCGAATATCTAGGAATTTCCCAACCTGGAGCTGGCAACCCTTGTCAGGACTGGCCTCAATGAGTTCCTCACAAAGGCATGGAAAGGGTTTCCTTCCTTTGTCTTTTTACTGACAGAATCAAGCTTGGTTGCCTACCAACAGCCACTGAGGGACATGTTAGTCCCACAGAGGAGCCAAGCAGGAGAAGTGTCTTCGTCAGGAGAGAGAGCCATTCGCCAGTTATTCTGACAGGGAACAGTGGCTGAAATGGGAGTGGGTGGGGAAGAGGAGCAGACACATCACCCAGCCAATGGCACATGAGTACTCTTGAGTGGCGGCTGATGGGCCAATAGCACAGCCAATGGGAGAGTTGGAAACAGCCAATACACTAAGATGATTATTATATAGAGATACAAATGTTAGGAGTGTCCGAGTTAACATGGGAGAGCTGCAATGCTTAGTGTCAGAGGAGAATGTGAGCATTTCAGAAACTTGGTGGGATGAGGATAAGCAGTGGGATACAATAATTTCTGGATATAAATTATATTGGAAGGATAGGAGGTGGAGTGGCTCTGTATATCACAGAGGGTATACAGACTAGGAAGACTGAGAATGTAAGAGAAATAGATTTGCTTAAAGAAATGCTGTGGGTGGAAATAGTATGCCCAAAAGGAAGCTTAATTCTGAGAATTTGTTATTGCCCACCAGATCAAAGGTTAGAGGATGATTTAAAAATAGCAAAAAAATTAAGGAAAGCAGCTAGATGAAATAATTGTGTTGTAATAGATTATTTTAACTACCCACAAATTGATTCGGTCAATATGTGGTCAAGTCAGGAGAAAGAGATTAGGTGTCTATTTTATTTTATTTTATTTTATTTATTCAATTTATACCCCGCCCTCCCCACCAAGGCAGGCTCAGGGTGGCTTACATAAAATTTAAAACAGTTAAAACAATACATTTCTAAAAACCGATCATAAAGTGCTAGTGTGCTAAGTTATAAACTGATGGCGAGACATAATAACAAATCATCTTAATAGCAGATCCTAATGGGATACAGTGAGCATTGATGTAGAATTATCTCAGTCCCTTTGTACCAGTGATGCACAGGCTGCAATGGTAATGCCAGGGCACAGGGGTCCCATGGTACGGCTCCTTAATTGAATGCTTGGTGGAAGAGCTCCATCTTGCAGGCCTTGCGGATACTCTAGATACTCTCAATGACTGTGCCATGGAGCAGATGGTTACTGAACCTACCAGGGGGAGGTGATCCTGGACTTGGTCCTAAGTAATGCCCAAGACCTGGTGAGAGATGTAAATATGATAACACCAGTTGGGAACAGTGACTGTAATGCTATTAAGTTTAACGTTTATGTAAATAGGGCATTGCCCAAGAAGACCAACATAATCACATTTAACTTTAGAAGGGATAACTTCTCTCAAATGAGGGGGCTTGTGAAGAAGAAACTGAAAGGAAAGGTAAGGAGGGTCAAATCCTTCAGGAAGCTTGGAGACTATTTAAAACTAGAATCCTAGAAGCTCAGATAAAATGTTTACCACAGGTTAGGAAAGGTACAAATAGTATTTAAAAAGGCCTGCATGGTTAACGAACAAAGTAGTGGAAGCAGTAAAAGGTAGGAAGAATTCCTTTAAGTGGTGGAAGACTAGTCCGAGTGAGGTAAATTAAAGGGAGCACAGGCTGTGGCAAATAAAAAACATGTCTGTGATCAGGCAGGCAAAAATGGACTATGAGGAACATATTGCAAACAACATAAAGACAAATAATAAAAATTTCTTCAAATATATTAGTAGCAGGAAACCAGCCGTGGAGGCAGTGGGACCCTTGGATGACCAAAGGGTAAAAGGATTACTAAAGGGTTATAGGGAAATGGCAGCAAAGCTGAATGCTTTTTTTGCCTCTGTCTTCACTGTCAAAGATGGGAGGTGCTTGTCCACTCCAGAACAGCTGATTTCGGAAGGGCTGTTGAAAGACCTGAGTTGGATTGAGGTGATGAGAGAGGAGGTCCTATGACTGATATACAAATTAAAAACTGACAAAGGCCCAGATGGCATACATCCAAGGTTTCTGAAAGAACTCAAATGTGAACATGTGGATCTCCTGACAAAAAAAAATATTTTTTTAAAAAAATTTCAATTTATTAATCGCTTTCCCCAGTGGGCTCAAAGCGATGTACAGTTACACATTAGACAGGGGACTAACAATGTTCAAAGGGGATAGGGAGGACAACATGTATTCATTTTTAATTGCACACTCTGTTACTGCACAGTGTAAACGTCTTCTGGCTTGGCTCAGTCATTTTCCAACTGCTGCTTGTCGACCAGGCTTCAGGACCTATCTATCACTAAAATCTGCCTTCATTCCTGAGTACCGGAAGGTAGCTAATGTAACCCCCATCTTTAAAAAAGGTTCCAGAGGAAATCTGGGAAATTCCAGGCCAGTCAGTCTAACACAGATACCGAGTAAGCTGGTGGAATTTGTTATTAGAGATAGAATATGTAGGCATATTGATGAACAGAAGCTATTGAGGAAGAATCAGCATGGATTCTGTAAGGAAAAATCTTGTCTCACTACCCTTTAAGAGTTCTTTGAGGGGGTGAACAAGCATGTGGACAAGGAACTTTTATCAAAAGCTTTCTGGAAGTCTAGGTATTGATGTTGTTCACCTAGACATCTATTGATGTTGTTTACCTAGACCTCCAGAAAGCTTTTGATAAAGGTTCCTCATCAAAGGCTCCTAAGTAAATTCAGCAGTCATGGGGTAAGAGGACAAGTCCACTTGTGGATTAAAAACTGGTTAATCAGGAGGAAACAGAGAATGAGTCTAAATGCACAATTTTCACAGTGGAAAGTGGTAAGCAGTGGGGTACTGCAGGGCTCAGTACTAGTTCCGGTGCTTTTTAACTTGTTCATTAATGATTTGGAGTTGGGAGTAAGCAGTGAAGTGGCTAAGTTTGCAGATGACACTAAATTGTTCTGAGTGGTGAAAACCAGCTAGGACTGTGAGGTGCTCTAGAGGGATCTGTTGAGGCTGGGTGAGTGGGCATCAATGTGCCAAATGAGGTTTGGCGTAGGCAAGTGCAAAGTAATGCACATTGGAGCCAAAAAATCTGAAGTATGAATACATGTTGATGGGGTCCAAACTGGCAGCAACTGACCAGAAGAGAGATCTTGGAGTCATGGTAGATGACTCAGTGTGCAACTGCAATAAAAAAGTGTATAACTGCAATAAAAAAGGCCAATGCTATGCTGAGGATTATTAGGAAGGGGATTGAAAACAAATCAGCCAGTATCATAATGCCCCTGTATAAATCTAAGGTGCAGCCTCATTTGGAATACTGTGTACAGTTCTGGTCATCACACCTCAAAAAAGATATTATAGCATTGGAAAAGGTGCAAAGAAAAAGGGGTGCAACTAAAATGATTAAAGGGATGAAACACCTTTCCTATGAAGAAAGGTTAAAGAGGTTAGGGCTCTTTAGCTTGCAGAAAGGACGGCTGAGGATAGAGAAGGTAGAGAAAGAAGTACTTTTTCCCCTTTCTCACAATACAAGAACTCATGGGCACTCTAAATGTGGAAGATAACATGCTTCCTTGAGGAGATAGGGTCTGAGGTAATTTTTATATAAATTGAACAACAGGAGTGCAAGTTAACATCCCTGCTTCACTCATTTGTCTAGGATGAAAGGCTCCAATAGCTCTCCTGACTCCCCACATCTAACCCGAGTGGAGGGATGAACTTGTGGGCACTCAATGAAACTGTTGAGCAGTAGGTTTAGAACAGATAAAAGGAAGTAATTCTTCACCCAAAGAGTGATTAACACATGGAATTCACTGCCGCAGGAAGTGGCGGCGGCTATGAGCATAGACAGCTTCAAGACGGGACTGGATAAACAAATGGAGCAGAGGTCCATCAGTGGCTATTAGCCACAAGGTATAGATGGAACACTATATCTGGGGCAATGATGCTCCATATTATTGGTGCTTGGGGGGCAACAGTGGGAGGATTTCTGGAGTTCTGGCCCCATTGGTAGACCTCCTGATGACACCTGGGTTTCGGCTACTATGTGACACAGAGTGTTGAGCTAGATGGGCCATTGGTCTGATCCAGCATGACTTCTGTTATGTTCTTATGTTATTCTTCCTGTCATCAGTGGACTGCAGCTTTTGCTGAAAGACTCTGTTGTTTGCTTAGGAGTCTTGTTGGATCTTGACCTGGATAGCTCAGGCAAGGAGGCTGAAATGAAATACAGAATCTTTTAGATGCAGGGGGGGGCAACGGAGAAGGATGGACTGCGCAAGTTCATAGACAAGAATCTGGCCCGTGGTTTCATCAGACCAGCCTCCTCCCCATTTGCAGCCCCGGTCTTGTTCCGGAAGAAAAAGGATGGGGGGCTGAGACTGCACGGATTACAGGGGTCTAAATGCAGTGTCGTCAACTAATGCCTACCCCATGCCTTACTGACGACCTCCGTAGACATCTGGATCGAGGCGGTGTGGCGGCGCTTGTTAGATCTGTCGGCCGCATTTGATACGGTCGACCACCAGCTGCTGATCCACCGCCTTGCCGACATGGGGATTCAGGGGTCGCCCTCCAATGGCTTGCCTCTTTTCTCCAAGGTCAGGGACAGAGGGTTGGGCTAGGGGAGCAGCAGTCCTGGAGGCACCTGCTGGAATGTGGAGTGCCTCAGGGGACCGTACTCTCCCCGATGCTATTTAACATATATATGCGCCCCCTTGCCCAGATTGTCCGGAGGTACATGCTTGGGTATCATCAATATGCAGATGACACCCAGCTCTATCTGATGTTGGGTGGCCAGTCGGACTGATCCAGAAGATCTTCACCGGGCCCTACAGGCCATGGCTGCGTGGCTCAGGCTGAGCCGGCTGAAGCTGAACCCGGCGAAGACGGAGGTCCTGTGCCTGGGTCGTGGTGGTATGGGATTGGGGCTCCCACTCCCGGCCTTCAATGGGGCACCTTTGGTGCCAGCTTCGGAGGTTAGGAGTTTGGGAGTGCTCCTGGACCCCACCTTAACGATGGAGGCCTAGGTGCCGGCCACTGCCAAAGCAACCTTTTATCATCTATGGCTGGTGCAGCAGCTGGTCCCCTTCCTTAGCCGCGGCGATCTGGCCACAGTGATCCATGCGACGGTCACCTCAAGGCTAGACTACGGCAGCGCTCTCTACATGGGGCTGCCTCTGTTGCAAATTCGGAGGCTGCAGCTGGTGCAGAATGCGGCGGCCAGGTTGCTGATGGGTGTCCCTAAATGGGATCACATCCAACCTGTGCTGAAAGCACTGCACTGGCTGCCTATAGCGTTCCGGATTCGCTTCAAAGTGCTGGTGCTTACCTTTAAAGCCCTATATGGTCAGGGTCTGGCATACCTGAGGGACCGCCTTTCCCTATACAGGCCCCAAAGAGCACTTCGGTCGGGGTCACAACACCACCTAGTGACCCCGGGTCCTAAAGAGGCCAGGCTTGCAGCCACAAGGGCCAGGTCCTTCTCAGTGGTGGCTTCTACCTGGTGGAATGAGCTCCCGGAGGAGATTAGGACCCTACAAGACCTCTTACAGTTCCGCAGGGCCTGCAAGACAGAGCTCTTCCGCCAGGCTTTTGACTAGGAGCTGCCACTGCCACCACCACCGAGTAACTGCAAAGCAGGACCACCGGGTT
Source organism: Gekko japonicus (assembly GCF_001447785.1). Taxonomy (NCBI): domain Eukaryota; kingdom Metazoa; phylum Chordata; class Lepidosauria; order Squamata; family Gekkonidae; genus Gekko; species Gekko japonicus. Next base: position 331,216 of record NW_015165271.1, on the reverse strand, counting down.
GGGCCGACTGGTCATCTGGAACATCTTGGCCCATGGCATCCCCCCTCTTGATCCCACCGCGATATACAATAGGGAGTGAGTATTTTAGTTCCTAATGTATCCTGCAAGATGTGAGTTTTGTTTTAATTGTTTTAACTTGTTCTATTTTTATTGCACTTGGTGCCTTAACTGTTTTAATCCTGTTGTATTTTATTGCACAGTTGTGCCTATGTAAGCCGCCCTGAGCCCGCTTGTGGGGAGGGCGGGGTATAAGTGAAATAAAATAAATAAATAAATCAAAGATTTATTAGCAGAAGCTGCTAAAGGGAAAATCTTTAATCAGATCTCAGAAGCTTAACAGGGTCAGTCCTTGTTAGTACTTGGGTGGGAAACCACCAAGGAAGTCCAGAGGCAAGCAATGGCAAACAATCTCTGAACATCTCTTGCCTTGAAAATCCTATGGGATTGCTGTAAATTGGCCTGCAACTTGGCAGCACTTTCTACCTTGTTGGTTCCTGGTTTCCTGTTGTGAAAAATTATTTCTTTTTGCTTCATCTACTTAGAAAACTGGCTGCCTATGAAAGACATCGTATCTAGGCACAATGATCCATGCTTCAGTAACCTTGAAACTAGATTACTGTAACACACACTGCATAGGGCTTTCCCTTGACAACTATCTGGAAACAACAGCTGATGCAAAATGCTACCGCCTGTTTGTTATTCTTCCTGTTCTGCGGTCCCTTCACTGGCTGCCTAATTGTTTCTGAGTCCAATTCAGGGTCCTGGTGCTTACCTTTAAAGCTCTGCATGATCTGGGGCACTGGTACTTGAAGGACTATGTCTCCCTTCATATTCTTGGGTGGCTGCTTTGCGTCTCCAAAGAAGATCTATTGTCTGTGCTTCCTTTGTATAGAATGCATTCTGCAAGCGTCTGAGCTCATTATTTTTGGTGCCACCTACCCCATATTTGTGGAACAGCTCTCAGAAGAAGTCAGAGGACAAGGTTGTAAAATGGAACAGTCTGACTCTGGGGCAGTTTGACACTGGGCAAAAAAAGGAATATCTTTTTGGCTGAGAACAGGGTGATTTTTATATGAAGTGGCCAGCTGGATTAGACTAGTGGTCCATCTAGTCCAACATTGTTTTATGCAGTAGCAGCCAACCAGTCACACTGGAAGACCAATAGACAGGGCACAGAGGCCACATCCTTCCCCAGATGTTGCTTCCTAGCACTGGGTTTTAAAGATTATTTCAATGTACACACACACATAAATTATTTTAATGCACACAAATACACATATGTTTGGTGTAGTGGTTAGGTGCACGGACTCTAATCTGGGAGAACCGGGTTTGATTCCCCAGTCCTCCACTTGCACCTGTTGGATGACCTTGGGCAAGCCATAATTCTGGCTCAGCTGTTCTTGAAAAAGAGCAGTCTCTGTCAGAGTTCTCTCAGCCCCACCTACCTCACAGGGTGTCTGTTCTGGGGAGGGCAAGGGAAAGGAGTTTGTAAGCCGCTCTGAGACACCTTTGGGTAGTGAAGAGCGGGGTATAAATCCAATCTCCTCTTCTTCTTATATAAATTTAATGTTTTAGTGTATTTTGTATTTTGATATGTGCAGTTTTAATGTATTCTATATTCATTGTTATTATCCACCTTGGTTCCTGAGTTGTCAGGAGAGAGGGAGGCTTATAAATACTTGCACATAATGGCATCCACTTGCTGTGTCCATTCTCCCACATGTATAGGCCAGGCCTTACTCATTAACAATGTATCTGTAATATGTTTTGTTGCATATTTATCTTGGAATGCAAACTACCATATCATATTTATTTTTGGCAAACCTTTGTCATGTATTAATCCCTACAAACATGTATATAATAATCAGTATTGCATCTGTTTTCAGCAACTTGGCCCAGCAAAGAGTAAAATGTATCTAGACTTCAGTGTTTCATTCATTCTAAAGGTTGGTAAATATCTTCCTTTGGACCAATGAATTTCATGTGATTATTGTTTATAGGGATGGGCACGAACTGGCTGATGAACTAACGTTGGTCATGAATTTTGATCTGTTGGAGGTTTGCAAACTGAAGTTCATGAACTGAAGAAGCATGATGAACTAGCACAAATTTTGCTGCAATTCATGGTGGCTCATGACAGTTTGTGAAGAGGAAAAAGCAGGGGTTTACCCCTGTTTTCTGTTCTTCATGAGAAACAGCAGAGTGACTGGGAGCTTCCCACCACTCAGCTGTTTGGTTTAAATGGCTCTGAGCCATTTAAATCAACACTGCTTTCTAATCCCTACAGCTTCCCGCGGGGAGCAGAAAACAGGTTTAAATGGCCCTGCCTTCTGTTCCCCATGAAAAGTTATAGGGAGCAGAACAGAGGGTATAAATGGAAGGGCTGAAGTGCCTTCCCTGGAGCATTTCACCCCAACCTTTCTGCTGGCAGCCAGGTGAAGTCCCTCCCCGGGGCACGTCACCTTCACCATTCTGCTGGCCATAGCCAGGGAAAGCCACGGCCATCAGAAGGGAGTGGGTGAAATGCCCCCATGAGGCACTTCATTCCCATATTTAACCCTCTGGTTTTGGTTCCCCCCGCTTCAAAGTGGCAGGAAGGAAAACTGAAGGATTAAATGGCTGGGAGCCATTTAAACCCTCCTGATCTGCTCCTTGTTGCTTTGGGGAAAGCAGAACCAGAGCCATTTCACCTTCTGGAGGGTTTAAATGGCTCTGAGCCATTTCAATCCCTGCTTTCTGTTCTCTGCCACTTTTGTGGGGAGCAGAAAGAAGGTTTTACACTTTATATGGCTCACAAACCTATACAAATGGTTTGGTTCGCAAACCGGCATATCCATTTCTATAGGTTCATGGTTTGGTTCATGGTTCAGCCACGAACCACAAACTGAACCGTAAAAATGTGGTTCATGCCCATCCCTATTGCTTTAGTCTCTTTCCAAATACAAAAAATTTAAAGACACTGCCCATGTAAACGTATTTCCATAAACGTTTTAATACCGTTATCCTTGTTGCTGTGTGGTGATGTCATGCAAGTTAAACAGTAACCACTCATCAGTGGGCAGGGTTTAGCATACATTAGGATGAATATAGTTCTAGCTGAAGAGCTAAAAAGCTGCAAGAAACCCACTTACTGCACATGAATTTACATTAACATACATGCATTAATCTAAAGTGACATGTATGCATGTCAATATTAAAATTATTCTTGATTCTCACCCAAGTGAAATTGGTACATATTTCCCTAGTTTGCACCTAGTTCGATCCACCCTGTCCATGAATACAGCAAGTCTATGGAATGGATCTCCACCTCCTTGCCTTGGCAGCAACATAGGACACAATATGAGGAGATAGGATGTTAGGGAGATCTGGCTGCAACATATGTCACCCCACTGATCACCAGTGTTGATTCGGCTGGCTAGACCAGTGTTCCATTCCTCAGTCACCACACTCCAGGTGCATCCCTCCCAAAACTGCATGTTTGGTGGAAGAGCATGACTGTCCCAGACAGAAAGAGCGTACTGTTCTTCAATTACGAGTGTATGATAGTTGCATTCCGTTACTAGAATCTCCAATATAAGGTGATCCAGCAAGAAGGGAGAACATGCAGAAATCTCCCTTTCCCCACAGTTTTGCATGAGCTGTGTGAATAGAGTAAAAGCTCTTAGAAGAAGGGAAGAAGGGGAGATGATTTCTGTTTGCTTGAGATACAACTGTGTCATATCCCATGGTGCTTCAGAAGGTTCCATTACCACTGGGAGCAGCTTGGGCATGGGAGCATGAGGGATTGCCCTGGAAATAGGAAAGTGGTAAAGATCCCTTCTGCTAAACTGCTTTGTTTTGGTAAGGGTTGGACCCAGTTTATTCACTAAAGCTGCTGAGGAGCTAACAGATAATAAGACATTGGTGTCTTCCACTACAGTATGAGGAAGTGGTAGTCTTCCAGTTAAGCAAATTAAAGTATACATTTTATTATTTGTGTTGCAAGGCCTGGAATTATCTGGGGTGTTGTGTGTGAAAGTTGGAAAATAACTGCAAAGACCTCCCCCTAGTTTGGGATTATCAGCACTGAATGAGAGATTGGGGTGCCTGTTTTTATTATGAAATGGCAACAGTTGGAGCAAACCTATTGATTGAATAGGCTATAGTAAAATTTTATTAAGAAAAGCTTTACTGGGTTGAAGGTAGTGGAAAAATTGCTTTCAGTACATCCTAGTAAAGATCCTGTTTAAAACAGATGACAACATGTCATGTTCAGTAATTCATCACTCATCAGCTTTATTCTAATTCTTTAAACTGAACAATTTCATTCAAGCTTGAAGCTTGTCTTTTCAAACAACCAAGAGCTTCAGAACTTTGCCATCAAGCGCTGAGTTACACCAGCTGTTCATAAATTGTTGTGAAGTTCTATTTTAATTTTAACTGTTTCTTCATTTAACTGCAGGCCAATTTTTTATTTGTTTTTAAGGATGGCGTTTGAGAAGCTTAGGAAATTTCTTCCTATTTTTAAGATCTGGCTTGATACTGAAGGTATAATAGCACTCCTCTACTTCTCTTAAGAATATTGGCATCTCAGTTCTATACTGTAGCACTGTTTGGCTGTATGGTTTGCACTGACTTACATGATACTGTGCTGATCGAGTATGCTGCCTCCTGTCAATAGCAATCCTGTTTCATTGGGTGCAAAGCAATATTAAGTATATAACAGTTAAGTGAATGTATCAGCATATGATTGCCAAAGGGCTTTTTTATTGATAAGACAGAGAGTTGGTAAGTAATTTCTTTTTCTCCTACATATTGTGCCATGTGGCAGTTTTGAGTAAGATGTGAAACTACCTTTTATAATGGCTGTTGAAAGAATGGTGACATGGACTAACCTGGAGCCAAAGTTAAACAGTTGCTAACTTGGTTTGAGTTGGAGTAAATCTTTCCACCTGAAATCTGTGGTACACTAGCCCATAATTTACTTCTGATTAGGGATGGGTACAAACCTAAAATGGGTGGTTCAGGGTTCAAGGTGGCCCACAAACCAAACCCTGAACCAACCCAAACGGACCCCACCAGAACCGATCTGGCAAGTACAAGTCCCCTTTTCTCATTTGACTGATGGGCTGAAGAATCCGAAATGTTACATATTCCACTAATTTTAATAAAATTTGCAACTTCCCTCATCTTAGTGATTGAGTCATAGTTGTTGGAACCCAGGCATGCATGAAGCTACCATATTTGTCAGTGCTTTCCTATTTTGTTTTTGGTTTTTTTACAATTTTTTTATTTTCTGAAACTACAAGAAAAAACAGGATGGGAAAACTACAAACTAAGGGAGAAAGTAAAGCATAACCACTAAAAACCCAAGAGGTGGAGGTACTACAATTGTTACAATATAGTATCTTCTAGTATATAAGGTTAAGTTGTTACATTGCAAGTGAACGATAAAAAGTCGCTTATATACTTCGAGTCCAGCTAATCTGACTTAGTAAGGTTCTAAACAAGAGTCAATTATAAAATTTAAAGCACATTTCAGAGAGAATCAGCAGCTCATTTTTTGTGTTGTCTTTCTCTCAATCGCTAGCCTTGCTTAGGGGCAGCCACCCCAAGTTCCAAGTCTGAGCCCTCTTCAGCAGGTGATTCGTCGTCTCTCCCTTTGTCCTCGTCATCTTCTCCTGCTGGTCCCGATTGTTGCCACAGGAACTCTCGTGCTTTCATAACAGAGTCAATTTTTTCCTTCTTGTATTTATATTTGAAGAGTAATCCTTCAAGTAGAATCCATTTGTAAGAGATGTTATTCTTTTGTAAAAACAACACCAAGTCTCTGTATTTATTCCTCTTTTTCCTTATTTCAAAGGGAATATCTTTTAGAACTCTTATCTCATTTCTGTTGACTTTGAGGGTAGTTCCACTTGTTGCTTTTAGGATCTGGTCCCTCACTTGTCTTCTGGAGAACCTCACCACCACTTCTCTGGGCAGATTATTTTTCTTTATAAATTCTGAATATGACCTGTAGATCACATCCATCTTGCTTAAAAGTGCTTTCCTATTTTGGAGGGGAGCCTCTAGTCATAACCCTATATTGAACTGATAAGAGAAACTGAACTGAAATCAGGTGCACAACACCAAATTTATGCATTGTGGAGTTTTGTTTTATTTTTTGAAGAAAGATGACTGTTGATTAGTGGTTCATCAACACCCTTGCTGTTCAAGAAGGACATCTCAGTTCTGTATTTCATTATTCATTTCATTTTATTTTCATTCTGCCGGAGTATCCACTCTCAGCAGACACTGACAAATGTTGAGTCTGAACCTGGGAATAAAAGTTAAAATGTCTCTCCTGTGCCAGAAAGTATTTGGGCAAACTGATGTGCTTCCATATCACCTATTTTTCAAATGTTATAGGAAATAAATGTGCAAGGGGGTGGAAATATAATGAGGGGGTTTAAGTCAATTCTTAAGCAACTAAGACAATCTACAAGGTGCTGAATACCAGTTCAAAATTCTTTCCTTACCCCTATTTCAGTGGGACAGCTGACTTGCTTAAAGATTAGCTTTCAGGATAAAAAAATTGGAAGACTTCAAGGTTAAGTTAGAAAGGGGGAAAAAACACGTTTCTTCCAAGGGCTGGTTATTCACCTGTTTGCCAGCAAATGGTAGAGCCAGTGAATGCCAGCATCAGAAGAGTACATAGTTCTTGTATTGTTGACATGCAACACAATAAATTCCCCCTTAATCTCACTTTAGATTGCAGCAAAGCCTTTTCTGTTTCATTATGCTGTGCATTTTTGTTCATAAATGTGAAATGCTTCTTTAACAAGTATATCCCTTAAATAGATATTCTGGAAGTGAGCCATATGCATGGCTGGAAAAAAAATCAACTGTGTGAGGTGGAAGCTTTAGATGAAAGTAAAACCTGCGTGTATTAAAAAAAGTTAAAATGTGAAGGTAATAAAAGTCAGAAAATATATTATAGCTGTTATTAATTCTGAATTGTATTCAAACAGACATTTGTAGCATAGACAAAAGCTTATTACTGAGAGATAAAATTCAATTTTATTCTAGGATAATTGTTTTATGTATTTTACATTTATTTATAAGATTAGGGTAAAGGCTTGGAATTCTCAATATAAATCACAGTATGGTCCCGATGGATGCCAAGGTCAGAGCATGAAAAGCCCATCACTTAGAAAGTACATTATTTTTGAGGGAAATAAGAAGTGAATAAAATGAGATCTAAATCCATTGGCCTCCTCATAACATACACTTGAATTTTATCACAACTTCTGGGATCAGGTAGTTAAGTATATATGATTTGGAAGTAGGGTTACTCATATTAGTAATCAGAGGCTCATGTTCTGCATTGTCAAGCACTGGTGGAACTTTTCCTGAGGCATCTTCAGGTTGCCCTGCACCTAAAAGGTCATGCCAGCAATATGGCAGTTGTGTGCACATCATACCTTTTCTAGATACTTCTCCCATACTTCTGATTGGATACTAAATCACCAAACTGAGAAAATATCATGGGCACCGGGATATTTCTAGTAATTCTCTGTCTCTTAGTCCTTTGCATAAGTACCTTCAGCTGATATGAGTACTTTTGTCCATGTATAGGTTTGTTTCAGTTATCTTTAAATTTTAATTATCTTTAAATATTCTGATTTGAAAACATCTCTGAGTACCTTGAGGCTACTGGTATACTGGCTTTCTTGCTTGGCAATGATTACACACACAGGAAGCTGCCACAGGCTGAATCAGATCATCAGTTGGCAGTGGTTTTCCAGGGCTCGGGCAGAAGGCTTTCACTGCACCAACAAAAGGTGGGTACTATAAAGATACATGGTTTTAAGTATCTGCTTAATTCAGCCTCTTGAGATGACTACTTTGAGGCCAGTAGAGGGAATTCAGGTTGTTTTTCGGATTCACTTGAAAACCTGGACATCAAACTAATTAGTAATTTAGTATGGTGCTGTCTTTCATAGGTCTGAATTTTGTCTGCCTTGTTGGTTTCAGAACCTCTTCTAATGTTAATTTTTCATCTTCAAGGTTATTCAGTTACCTTTACTGATCTGAGGTGGTATCTGAGACAAGAAAAATGCAAATATTCCTGTAGCCATCATAATATTTCCTTTTGGGAATTATTTTCACTCTCCATGTTGTGGGGTAAAACCAGCAATAATGGTGGGGTGTAACTATTATTCCCATGCTGCACTGAAGGTGACTGCTGTGTGAAAGCACCAGGTAGTGCTAATTAAAATACAGTTTTCCCCTTCAAATGTAATTTAATCCATTCTTTTGCCATCCTGGTAAGACTAATATTTATCTCTACACTGTTTTTAAGGATTTGAAGAGGTATTATAGGCTCTGAAGGTTACTAAATAATGGAAGAATTAGGATTCTATTCTTTTTTTTCTTTTTAAAAAATCTATTTTATATTCCAAAAAGTTCTTCCATGCAATGGCAAATCCTTCTCTTTGTCATGTGTAAGACAGAAATCTTTCCTGCCCAGGGAGAGCCATAGCAGCCTGATTCCACTGCCAGCTATTTATCCAACAGGAGACTCAGATCCAGCAGCACCCCCAAGCTACAGACCTGCTTCTTTAAGGGGGAGTACAATCCCACCCAGAAATGTTGAGCCTCATGCTACCAAACTGTGTTTTAAAACCCATTAAAGTTATTACTTCTGCTGTAAGGAAGCTATTGTGGTTGTACCTCTTGCTACTTGACCTTTGCTTAACTATATTATACTTGGAAATTGTTTGTACCAGCATCCCCAAACTTGGTTTCTAGGACCTCTGGGGGTTCTTGAGGATGCTCCAGGGAATCAGGTCCTTGGACAAAGGGCAAGTCCCTCTCATGCTTAATTGACTAATATTCTCGTATTCTGGGAATGGGGCAAGGACTTGCGGGAATTCTTTTTTTTAATTTAAAGCATTTTTGTGCCTTTTCCCAACCCAAATAGGATCCCTCAGGCAGCAAACATCAAAACAGTAAAACATTTCAACATTAAAACAGTATTTAAGTATGCATAAAATGAATCAATAAAAATATATACATGCACATCAGGGCTTTTTTTGTAGAAAAAGCCCAGCAGGAACTCATTAGCATATTAGGCACACCCCCATGCCTTCCCTTGGCTTGCCTGGGTGCCCCACGGCTGTGGGGCACCCGGGCAAGCCGGCCCTTGGACAAGCCGTGGAAGGCATGGGGAGGCATTTAAAAGCCTCCCCGATCCTTCCAGGGGGCCCCCTGGCCCACCCACCTCGGAGTCGCCTGGGGGGGGTGTCGCTGTCCAGGCCTTCCCTCTGTAGCCACGCACGTAGAGATTTTGGCTGTAGTGGGCGTGGCCAACTCTGAAGCAAGCCGGAACTCCGTTCCTGTGCGTTCCTGCCCAAAAATAGCCCTGATGCACATAACACCACAACAAGGAAAGTGGTTCAGTAACATTTATTTGGGGTTATGCCAAATAAACAAAGTCTTCACCCTTGGCAAAAAAAAATATGATAGAGGGAGACAGACAAATTTCCCTGGGAAGAGAGCTCCAAAGTTTTGGCACTGCAACCAAGTAGGCCCTTTTTCAGATTGACACACACCCAGCCTCAAATGGTGGGGGCACCTGAAGCAGGGCCTCCAAAGATGAGTGAGTGAATGAATAGGTTCATATGGGATAGAGGCAGTCCTTAAGATATTCGGGCCCCAAGATGTAGAGGGATTTAAAGATCAATACCACATTGGGCCAGGAAACAAATTGAGAGCCAGTGTACATGGGACAAAACTAGTCAACATTCTGGCTGCAGCATTCTGTACCAACTGTAGCTTTCAGAGCTCATTGCAGTAATCTAATCTAGAAGTTACCAGGGGGTGCATCACAGTGGTACAATCTTTCCTGCCCAGGAAGAGCCATAGCAGCCTGATCCCACTGCCCGTTATTTATCCAGCAGGAGACTCAGATCCAGCAGCACCCCCAAGCTACAGACCTGCTTCTTTAGGGGGAGTACAATCCCACCCAGAAGAGGAGATATCCCATGTCCTGGATCAAACTTATGCCCCCACACCAATAGCAGCTTCATTTTGTAAGGGTTAAGTTACAGTTTGTTAGCCCTCATCCATCTCAAAACTGCCTAGAGGCACAGCCTCCCTGCGAGTTGCTGGTAGTCTGAGGTGGATCTGAGTGTTATCCACATATTAGTGCCAACTAGCCCAGATCTCTGAATGGCTTATCCCATGAGTTTTACACAGATGCTGAAAAGCATAGAGTGCAAGATAGAACATTTCAGGACCCAGTAAGCCAGAGGCCAAGGGGCAGAGCAGCAGTCCTCCAGGACTGCATTCTGAAACCTATCTTTGAAACAGGACCAAAACCACCATCGCAGAACAGTGTCTCCCATTCCCAACCCTGAAAGGTGGTCCAGAAGAATACCATGATCAATAGTATCAAAAGTTGCCAAGAGATTAAGGAGAATTAACAGGGTCACGTTCCCTCTGTCCATCTTCGGACAGAAGTCATCCATGAGTCACCCTCTGCCCTGTCCTGCTGGGTTGCGGGGAGACAGGAGGGGAACGAAAGGGAACCCCTCCTGACATTAGGACATTTGAATTAGCTTACACCCCAAAAGAAAAGGAGGAAGATGATTCCAGCTTTCCTGTAGAATCAGACAAAATTATGCCCAAATCCAATGCTAAAACAGTGGGGGTACCACTGCCAGCAGCCTTCTATAATGTTATGAAGGTAGAGTGGAATCACCCAGCTAAACCTAAAGCTACTCACCCAGCATTTGGGAAGTTTTATTCTCTGATACCAGAAGCTTCAAAAAAGCTGAAACTGCCCATAGTAGATGACCCAATTAGTAGCCTGGCATCCACCTTGGTTCTTCCTATGGGGGCAGATGGGCTTTCAAAAGAGAACAGTGATAAGCACATAGAACAAGCCCTGAAGAGAGATTTTGAAGCGTCAGCTAATGCTCTATCAGCTTCTGTTACAGGGTCCTTGTTTGCCAGAGCAGCATATGCATGGTCTTCTGATCTGGCAAAAGTGGATAGTGGCAGTCTTAAAGAGGTAAAGGATGAGCTAAAGAAAATTGCTTTTGCGACGGCCTTTGCAGTGGGTGCTACACTGGATGCAGTGCAACAATTGGCCAGGAGCATGGCTTGCAGCATCACTGCAAGACATAACACCTGGCTGAGGAGCTGGGATAAGGATCCTTCAGCACAGGCTAAAGTGGCAGCAGTTCCATTCAAAGGTGCCAACCTGTTTGGAGAAGGTCTGGAAAGGTACCTTATTGAAGATAAGGATAAGAAGAAGGTTCTTCCCTCAAAGAAGGAAAGATGAGACAATATTTTCAGGTCTTTTGGGTCTCCAGAAGAGAGACCAAAACTGGCAATAATAGATCTTATAAAGACAAGTGGCAACCCAAGTCCAAAAATGGCAGATCATCCTCTTTCTCCATGAAGCAATCCCACACTGGCAAGAGCACAAAGAAATGACCCCAGGCATGACTATGCCAGGAAGAGAACATAGACAGGTGTCGGGGCCATCTTCAGCAGTTTGCACAAGTATGGCAGGGGATGGTTATGGACAGATGGGTTCTGGACACTGTCACAACAGGATATTCCCTAGAATTTTGGTCACTATCTTTGAATAGTTTTATGGAGCTACCAAAGAACAGATCCAGAGTGAAACACAGACAACTGGAAGTGGCTATTGCCCATCTGCTTGAGATAGGGACAACAGAATCAGTCCCATTCCTAGAGAGATCTCTAGGGGTCTACTCAGTCTTCTTCACTGTACCAAAGAAGAATGGGGATGTAAGAGCGATTTTGGACCTAAAATGGCTAAACAAGCGGATAGTTACCAGAAAGTTCAAGATGGAAATGGTGAAATCCATTCTGACTTCCATACAGAAAGGGGACTATATGGCATCCATAGACTTCTCAGAAGCTTATCTACACGTACCAATTCGGGAAGCTCATCACAGGTTCCTTCAATTCGCCTACCATGGAGACCATTACCAGTATCGGGCACTTCCCTTTGACCTTAAGTCTTCATCGAGAGTCTTCACCAAGGTCCTAGTGGCGCTGGTTGCCTACCTCAGAACCAAGGGGGTATCACTGTAGCCCTACATTACAGCACACCTTGTAGATGGGGAAGCAGTTGGACCCACCCTGGAGGGTACTGCTTTTTCATGTCTCAGGAGTCTGAAGAACTGCCCCACTCCTGGACTACCGGAGAATGGAAGATTTGTCTCCACTTACCGTTCCTTCTTGGTGGTCCAGAGTGGGGCAGTCCTACCCACCCTTGTGCATGGGGACCACTTCCTTCATTGACATGGGTGTTGTTTTTTCTATCCATGTACAGACAAGAATTAGAGGTTGGTTGACCCTAGCCAGTTCTGTTGGGGGACGGGTCATTTCAAGTTTTGTTGGATGGTTAGCTCTTAGTCGGAAGTGATATGTTGTCGGTTTCCTTTTCAGTGAAGGGGAATGGAGGCTTGGGAAATGACTGGGTTCCAGAGGTCAAGCCCCTCCCCTCTGTGACTAAAGAGTCTGCCAGCCCTGCCTTCGGAGAGGAGGAGCTATTCCCAGGAGTAAGGAATCTGAAGGACTGCCCCACTCTGGACCACCGAGAAGGAAGCATCACGGTAAGTGGAGATAAATCTTCCACTTTCAAGAATTCTGTACACATCCTCAGATTCTACTAGCTGTACAATATCCCACACAACTGGACAAATCAGTATCCTGGAACCATTCAGTCCTATAACTTCTCATGAAGAGTCCAAGTTGGAACGAATGTGAGAGATTTTGTCTGCAAAGCATTTAGCAATAGATAGACCAAATCCCAATAGGTGACCACTTGGAAAAGTTACGGAGGTCTGCACTGTGCAGATGCAGTGGTGGAGGAGAAATACTGACCTCTTGCTTATGCCTTGTTAGATTAATCCCAAGTGTCTCTAGCTATCTCCCCTGTCTTTCCATCATCTGTAGCCTCAGTAAACCAGGGGGCTGCCCAGGCTCTTTGAACTTAGATAGGTGCTTAGGAGCAGTCGTGTCACGTGCCTGGGTCATTTCTTCATTCCAGAGATCAGCTAGGGCATTAACAGGAGTGTCAACCATATCCACAGAAAAATTGAATGGAATCTGTTTCCCCACCCCCTTTCAAAGGATTTGAGCTTATTGAGCCACTGCTGCCCACAGTCACTTGTCTTCCAGATCTTGTTAGATTAATCCCAAGTGTCTCTAGCTATCTCCCCTGTCTTTCCATCATCTGTAGCCTCAGTAAACCAGGGGGCTGCCCAGGCTCTTTGAACTTAGAGAGGTGCTTAGGAGCAGTCGTGTCACATGCCTGGGTCATTTCTTCATTCCAGAGATCAGCTAGGGCATTAACAGGAGTGGCAACCGTATCCACAGAAAAATTGAATGGAATTTGTTTCCCCACCCCCTTTGAAAGGGTTTGAGCTTATTGAGCCATTGCTGCCCACAGTCACTTGTCTTCCAGATCAGATGAGAGTGATAGCCTGAAAACATGCTGATGAGTTGTCAGGATGAAGCAGTTCAGCTTTAGGAACCCTGTTGAGTGGCTTTAAGGAGGTACAGCCCTAATACAGTCATCATAATTATTTCAGGTATCAACTGAACTGGTTTTCACTCTGTTTTCCAATGAAAAATATTTGACCATATAGAGATAGACCCCACTCCCAGGGCAGGGCTGTGGCTCAACTGTAGAGCCTTTTTTTTTGTACACAGAACATACGTAGTTCAATTCCTAGCATCTCCTGTTGAAAGGATTGCATAGTAGGTGTCATGAAACCTACCTGAGATACTAGAAAACTGCTGCCACGGGATGTCACTGACTTTAGTAGACCAATGTCTGGCTTCATATAAGGCAGTGTGATGGACTGTCAAGGGTTAATGCCTCACAGATTCTGAGAACCTTTGAGTGACAGGCTATTCAAATGGAATTCTGTGGAGACTGTCAGTTAAGAAATGACAGTTGAAGAAGAGACAGTTTAGCACTGACTGAGGACTGGGAAGGAGGCAAAGATGAGTGAAAGGCTCACAGAAGATCCCCATTCAAGCTGAAAAGGGACAGAGCTTCTAGTGAAGAGAAGTAATCCCTGCCCAGTGAAAAGGGGGATAACTCAGTGATCCCTTATCTGTATATATAGAAGGATTGGGGGAACTTGGTTATACGTTCCTGCCTTCTGAACATGAAGTGTCAGGAAAATTTAGAAACTTATGCTTGAGAGTTAAAGCAGAAACTGGGGGGGAAAGCCTTTCTCCTCAAAGTTTCAAAACACCTTGTTGAAAAGCAAAAACACTTACTTCTTGGCAACATATTATCTGGATTTAGTGTGATTACAAAGTTACCTCCGTTTTTAGTATCAGTTCACCTCATACATCCTACCCCTGATTCTACATGACCGTTTCCCTCCAATTAAATAGAATATTTTGTTAATTTTTGAACTTTCAAAAGCCTCTTATGTGCCATTACAGGAGTAGAATATTAGCAGGTTATTTTGTCTCTTCCCTCAAGTCCCTGGCCTGGGCCAACATCAAAATGTATAATAATGTGACAGGGTAGGACAGCCATAGACCAACAAATAAGAAAAAAATAGGTGTAGGGGCTGCCCAGCAAGAAAGAAAAAAGAAGCAAAGGGAAATTCCTCTGTGTGTGAGGGAGGGAAGAGGGCAAGATCGCCATAGGCAGCTTCATGTATTCTATATTCATATAGATGGTAATAGCCAATGGCAGTTGTAAATGAATACTAAAGGTTAAGTGAACAAAGCTTGAATCCAGTGGCACATTTAAGACCAACAGTGTTTTATTCAAGGTATAAGCTTTCATGTGCATGCAAACTTCTTAAGATACATTGAAATGGAAGTTGCCGCTCCATACATATAGGTAGAGGGTGAGCAGCAAATTAGCATACAGCATAATAAAGATGTTTAACAGATGCAAGGACCAAACTAGAATAATAAGCTTAGTTTATATGGTCACCATTTGTTTGGGTTTACTTCTAGGGGGAAACGTAGTAAAGGAAATAAATATGTTGGAATTGTTGATGGGCAGATATACCCTTCTTAACTTTGGAATGCTGAAAGTAATTAACTGAGACCCTGCTATCATGCTCCATCTATCACCAATCTCATGACGTAGCACTCTTCAGAGCTTTGGGAAGACATTAGAAAGAGGTTGCATTGATCCACATTATTGTCATTCCTGCTAGTGCTATGTTAAGAGATCAGTGACAAACACCAACAGAGAGATAGAGTTGAAAAAGACATACAAAACCGCTGTTTAATCCTAGAAAAGTGCATTGTTCTCTTCATCTCTTACATTTCTTGGATCTACATGTTTCCAAATGAAAGAGTGATGAATACTGTTTGGGAACTTGAAAAACGAGGACTTTTCAGTCTGCTTTGTATACTTCACAGCTCCATCAGGACATCTTAAAGAATAAACATTCCAGGAGCATAGCCAAAACAGTGTTAAGAACAACTATGAAATGCACTTTACACAAGAATGAATGTTGTTTAATACAGGAAATTTGTTATATAAGTACAACTAAGTGTGTTAGAATTGTAGAAAAGTGATTTTTCTTTGGTGAGCTCATTTTTTCTATTATTTTCTCTAGGGGAGCTGATCTAGGTAATCTGATCTAGGGGAGCTTATCCCTGTCATCTGGAGATCACTTGTAATTTTGTGACATCTCCAGGCCCCACTTGGAGGTAGACAACCCTACTCTATGGGACTGTCCAGCACATGGCAGATGCTGGTGAGGAAGGAAGTGAGCGTTGGGATCACTCCGTTGACACTTAAAATTATATTTTTGGCTGTAGTTTTATTTCCAGCTCTTGATAATTCTGTGTGTGTGTATGTGTGTGTGTAGGAGGGGATGCTTGTAAATTACATTGCTGGTTTTTGTCAGCTTGAAATATTAATGCCAAATTGATGCAGTATTACTATATTAGTCTGCAATTTGATTATCATATTATACATTGCCAGTCTCCAGCCATGGGCCATGTTGACTTATACAACCCACATCATTAATTAGTACTGAACTGTGCTTTAAAAAATAATGTGGTTTTTTGGGGGGGGCGTCTAGTCATAAGATTCTGTGCTCAGCAAGTTTCTCCTCTAGCTTTGCAATGGGAATTCTGCCAGAAACATCATAAAATGTCATTTAAAGTAGTTTTGTTTTTAACAATTTTATGTTTTGTCTGTACTTCAGTGGAAATGTTAAATGGATTTTTTTTGATCAACAAATGTTTTTTGTGTAATCATCAGTTATCAAACTTTGGATAGACATTTCAATAAAGGCTTTTTATATAGTCTAAATGTGAGATGTGTGCCATGTCTCAGCAAGAACCCCTTTTTCTGCTGATGAGTGGTTTTGGTATATCACCTTTTGTCAGAGATCTATTTTGGGAGTTTTGAACTACAAATAAGAAGTTTCTTAGCAATAGTTTGACCTTAAATTTACCTGAACTCCTCCCAAGTACGCATTCTGTAAAGGGCTGCTTTACAAACAGCTCTGTCCCAATGAATGCTCACTTCTATTCTCTTTTGTTGTCCAGGTAATATAATATGTTTTATGTCGCACATGTCATTTTTATGCAGGCTTGCAACTGATCTTTATTTGAGCCATAGAACAAAGCCAGGTAAATTTATCTTTATGGCCCTAATTTTCACTTCATAAGTAAAGGAGGCAAGTAATGGATTTATAAAGAGGAATTCCTTGCATCTGAAAGAAAATGAGTTGAGTGATTGATTTTTAGGGTAGTCAGTACCATCTATCATACTTGGCTTTAAAATACAGTCTGTCTAATGTATAGGGTATCTATATTTAGCAAACATTTTGGTTTCTTTAACAAATATTTCAACATTCTTGACTTTTCTATAGAAAGAACTCTGATGAGGTGAGCTTTAGTTCATGAAAGTTTATACCAAAACATTTCTGGTCAATCTTGGGACTACTGGACTCAAATATTGTTCTGCTGCTACAGGTAAACACATCTACCCACCTGCAACTACCTTCTAGAGGAATTGCTTCCGTTGCACAGTTACAAGTGTATTCTCAGTTCAAGGGGGTTTGCATCTTTGTGTATGTTCCCATATACTTTTTTCCCAGAGTAACCAAGTTTAACTGCTGAGTGCCAGAGATGCCTCAGGTTGTTGCCCAGGTTGCTTCATTCTGTTTTATATAGAGAAGATGAAGAAAGTTATTCGCCTAGCCTGCAGGAGGTAGCAGTCAGGTGTTAACAGGTAGAGCTACCATCCTTGCCCTATTTCAGCCTCCCAGGGTGAGAGGTTGTATGTAAAATTAGGGCTGCTCTATAAGTGTGAGATAAAATGTAAACAGTTGCCAGGTCAGGCACAAACCTCCTCTGTATGTGCTTCCATTCCTCCTGGAGCCACTTCAAAGAGGCCACTGCATAGAGGCTTTGTATCCTCTTCCGTGTGTTGCCATTACTTGAGGCACCTTTCTTTCTGTTTTCTAGTCTTTCCCCACTATCATGGTATCAATCATGCTTTTGCCCAGGAGGGACTGTGCTGAAGGTAAAGCAGGTTTATCTGACACTGGGAATTTGAGCAGAAAATGAAATAGTGAATTGTTGTGTTAAGTGCTGTGACACATGTTTAGTAGCAATAATATTCTGAATGCCTGACTTAGCATGGAAGTATGTGTTATCTGGCCATTCTAAAATAATGTTGATGAGTATCTGCTCAACTTGATCAGTCAAAAGTGTTTCTGAATAGTGGTGTGGTGGTTAGAAATTCAGGCTGACTCAGACAGATCTGGTCTGAAATTGCCTAACTGCCTGGGGTGATCTTGGGCTAACCATCTTCATTTATTTATTTTTTGACAATAAGATAATTGAATACTGTTCTGAGTGCTTTGTAAGAAAGTTGGAATAAAAATGAGATGGATCAGACAAACTCAAAGCAGCCTATACTGTTTCATTGACTTGGAAAGTATCACTTCAGAACAGAGGACCAACGGTGAAGTCTTGGAAGGGAATAACTCTTTAGGAGTGTGCTCTAAATGACATGGGCAGCAGCTGTCTGTCTACTTACAAAATGTGAAAGGACTGAATTTCTGTCAGGGGAAAAATAAGTATTTATTTCTGGCTTTAAGCCATCTTTCTTCAAAAATAGGATGCAAGGTGGAAAACTTTGCAAACTGAGCCTCCAGTGCATTTTCTGCTTTCATCATTACTGAACTTGGGCTTTGTTTCCCCCTTTGTGGATAACCTCAAAAGAAAATTATTTCCAAAACATTTGCTTAACTATATGAGAATGACAGTGAGCATGCTGTTGCTTTTTCGACCCACACTGAATGTCCTTCCTCTTCATTTTTTTCTCATTCCTTTTCTTGCCTCTTTTTTTTTTTTTTTGGAGGGGGGAAATACTTGCTTATTTCACTATTGATTGCACTTGGCATGGAGAAAGCCCTTAGGCCAGCTAAGTGTCTTTTTACTGTCTATTAAATCCCATGCAAGGTTGACCTGAGTTGTAAAGTTTAAATTGCCATTCTTCAATTCTGGCATGATCCCAGAAATAACTCCACATTTACTGTTTTTAAGCCACATAAACAGCAGTACATTCTGCCAGGAACAGTTGGGAGCTGCCAGAGCAGCTGTAGTCTGTGGTGAGAGAACAAGGCTGGACTTTCCCAGCTGAAGCCCCTTGAGCCCCCTCATAAGTCTCCAGAATTCATGTCCACACATGTACAAGGGTTAACACTCACAATGAAAGTCCTGATTCATTCTCTGTCCTCAGGAAAGAAATATCGCTCCACACCAATCACCTGACTCACCTTTAGACACCCCCAGCAGGGAAATTATTAATTCTGTCAGTGACCTGGGGAATAAGGTAAATAATGCTGCATTTGATGCCCAAATTCATAACTGTTTGTATGTGATTTTTCTTCATAGCTGCAGCCTTTACAGTCATATCTGTTTCCACAAGCAGTCCTTTTCCTTGTATTTACTGCCATTAACAAGGTGCTTGTCTTAGAACATGGAAAAGGAAGAGTTTACAGTAGCTCTACACTTCTCACATACATGTAAACCATTTCCAGACTTTACACGTTTAGAAACATAGCATTGGTTAGCCTGTTACCTAACAACCAGTTGCAAACAGTGTGTACGGATGGCCAAAGAAAAACTGGAAGAAATCCTCAAATGGAAATGAACTATGCAAATATGTGAGGAGTGATTAATAGCATCTTATGGTTTTTGTGGAAGGAGAGGCAAGAAATTGCTGAACAAAACAGTACAAAAGGTTACAGTGCACATTATTCATCAAGGCAAGAAGTGTAACTGGAGAACAGAAAGAGGGTGAGACAATCATGATTTTTGATTGGAAAATCCGCAGTGCAGTGATGTCTTAAAACAGTTTCAGTTCTGAGTTGCTGTGATGATTAGGGGGCATTTCAAATATGTCTGAACCATAGGACATTCTAAGGTGGGTAGATTCCTGCCAGTAGCACTTTAGAGACCAGCACGATTTTCAGGGTATAAATCTTTAAGAGTCAAAGCTCTCTTCCTCATATACCCAACTGGAATCTAGCTGGTCTCTTGTAGACCAACACAGTTATGCTCTGAAACTCTTTTAAGGTAGTCATTAAAAAGACTACTTTTAACCTTTCTGCACTATATACTTCTCAAAAGATCTGTTCTAGGCTAAGCTGAATCTTCTTTGGTTCATTTTTTGACCTTTTGATTTACCTGTAAATTTTTCTTGTTCTATGGAAATACAACTCCTTTTGTGGAGGAGTTTGTCATTACATCAAAACTTGGCATGAATCTGAGTGCTAAGAAAACAGGCTGTTTGTTCCCTGGGGAAACTATTCCATAAGCTAACTTTGCTTTTATATGCAGTACCCTCGTAGATTAAGTGATTTAGTTTAGCTTGCCCTGGGGCAAAACGTTTCAGGATATTTGAAAAGATCCTGGTATCTGATTAACATCAGGAATATAAGGGTAGGTTTGGGGTTTTTTTCCCACAGTCTCCAGTTTCTTATCAGTTGATTTTGATATCTCTGTAATATTTTATGTATTTCAAACACCACCTCAACATGGGAGGAATGCGAACTTTAATTTGTCTGTGTACCACATTCCAAAGTTGATAAATTATTTCTGTCAACAATTCTATCAAATGTAGATAAAATCAGTACATGTTTTTAAGCTACTTAACATTCACATGCTGAACCCTTAGATTCATTCTAATAGATATGTCTTTATCTCATGGATCAATTCTTCTCTACCTTTAACTGATTCTGGTTACAAGATGGCAAAATATGAGTTGATCACATGAGGATAACAAAATGTTATCAAGATAACTGTACTAATTAAAACTTCTCTTGCAGGGTATAGCAAAAAATCATTACTCTTTTTTCTTCTCTGTCAGTTCAAAAACCTAGATGCCCAATAGTCACCAGTAACTTAAAAATTAGAATCCAGGTTGTTGAAAAGGGTGCAAATCAGGTTTCTCATTCTCTTCCTATTTCTGTCATAATGTGTTTAGTCCATTTTCCTTGTCTAGCCCAGCTAGTTTCTTCAACAGTACTGTGCTCTGAGTTCAGCTTGGCAAAAGCATCTTTCTGTGCCTATGTATTCTCTCCCTTTTGGACAGGTGAATATGGATGGTTGTATTTGTGGACATCATCGGATGGCCAATACAGAAATAAAATAGATTACATAACTGGAGACAGGAGATGGAGAAGCTCTATTTTGTCTGCTAAAACAAGACCAGGAGCTGATTGTGGTACAGACCATGAATTCTTAAAAGCAGAATAAAAGAAAACACCAAAACAGTCACAGTGCCAGAATACAATCTAAACTACATTCCTAAAGAGTTTTAAAACCATGTAAAGATTTGGATTACTAAATTCAAGTGAATGGGAACTGGAAGATCTGTGGGTTGAAACCAGAGATATTATCAAGGAACAATGTGCTAAGACTATTCCTGTAGCCAAAAGAATGAAAAGCTTTGATGGATGACTGATGAAACACTTAAAATTGCTGGAGATAGACCAGAAGCAAAAGTAAAAGGTGACAGAAATAGAATCAGAAGTCTAAGTGCAGCTTTCCAGCAACTTGCATGTAGAGACAAAGAGAAGTATTCTAATGACCAGTGTAAAGAAACAGAAGAGAGCAACAAAACAGGAAGAACAAGAGATCTGTTCCACTAGATCCATCAAGGGGAAATTTAAAGCATGCTTAGGCATGCTGAAAGATCAACATGGAAATATATTATCTGAACAGGACAAAATAAAGAAAAGATGGAGAAAATACGCTCAAGAACTCTATAGAAGAGATGAAAGGATGACAGATTCCTTCAAAGAAAAATCCTTTGAAGAAGAAAATGAAGTAAAGCTGTAGTGAAAGCAATTGGGAGAAACAAATCACCAGGAGTAGATAGGATGTCAATAGAATTATTTCAAGCCTCAGAAACAAAGTCCATCAAAATCTTAACAAGAATATGCTAACAAACGTGGAAAACAAAGCGCTGGTCCATAAACTGAAAATGTTCAATCTGTTTTCCAACTCTGAAAAAATGAGATGTCAAAGACTGCAGTAACTATCAGACCATAGTGAGGCATGAGTAGTGATAAGACTGTTACCATATATGGAACAAAATGCCAGATGTTCAATCTGAATTTAGAAAAAGAATAAGCACTAGAGATCATATTGTATATTTCAGAAGAAAATTGGCTTCTGTTTTCATAGATTACAGCAAAGCTTTTGACTGTGTGGAACATGAAAAGCTATAGTTGGTTTTAAGAGGAATGAGTGTGCCACAACATCTGATGGCTTTGATTTGCACTTTATACCCTGGACAAGAGGCTAGTGTTAGGACAGAATATGGAGAAACAAAATGGTTCTCAATTGGCAAAGGTTTCAGACAAGGACGTATTTTATCTCACTATCTGTTCAGTATGGATACAGAACTAACCATAAAGAAAACTGGATTAGATTTAGATGAAAGCAGAGTGAACTGGGGGAGGAAGATTTGAGATATGCAGGTGACACTACATTACTGGTGAAGACTTGAAACAACTAGTGTTGCAGGTTAAAGCAAAAATGCCAAAGCAGGATTACAGCTGAACATCAAGAAGACAAAATCAATGACTACTGAGGAAATTCATAACTTTAAAGCTGACAATAAAGAGATTGAAATTGTTTAAAAAAATTCCATTCCTTGGCTCAATTATCAACCAAAAGGGAGAATGCAACCAAGAAATATGTAGGAGATTGAGACTAGGAAGGGCAGCCATGAAGGAGGTAGAAAAGATTCTTATGTGTAAGGATGTGTTTCTGGCAACCAAGATCAAGATATGGAAGAGTATAGTATTCCCCATTGCTATGTATGAATGTGAAAGTTGAACAGTGACAAAAACTGACAGGGAGAAAGCTGATTCATTTGAAATGTGGTGTTGGAAGAGAATTTTCCAAATATCATGGGCCACCAGAAATACAAATAAATGGGTTCTAAATAAAATCAAGTCTGACCTATCCCTAAGGAGCTCAAATTACCAAACTGAAGCTACCATACTTCAGTCAAATTATGAGAAGACAAGAGTCACTTGAAATGACAATAATGCTACGAAAAGTTGAAGGCAGCAGGAAAAGTGGAGGACCCAAGGTGAGATGGATTGACTCAATCAAGAAAGCCACAGACCTCAGTTTGCAAGAGCTGAGCAAGGCTGTTAATGATAGGATGTTTTGGAGTTCATTAATTCATAGGGTCACTGTAAATTGGAATTGACTTGATGGCCCTGAACACCCGCATACAAATCTGGATTAGCAGTAGCATTGGCAGTTGTGTATCCTCTTGCCCACATAATCATCCCAGTCCAGTCATACACTAGTCTTAAAAAGTGAATACACTTGTGCATGCAGGGAGGGGAAAGGATTACATCCATGGCCCTTACCTCCATTGGTCATGAGTTCAGCTGACTGTCTGCACCATCCAGATCATGTGGAGAACTCATTGCAGACTTGTTGTCCCTCTCTCTTTTAAACCACTAACCTTCATTTGCTTGATCCAGAACTTCCAAAGACACAACTCTTGGAAGAGTGCAGATCAAGATGATAGTATGGATGGTGATGAGTTCTTGTGAGAGTATGCAGAATAACTACTCTTCACAACTGAGGACAAATGATAGTATGGATGGTGTGGTGATGAGTTCTTGTGAGAGTATACAGAATAACTACTCTTCACAACTGAGGACTTACCCAGTAGCCCATTATTTGAGGAAGGTCTTCAAGGCAGAGCTTTTTTAGGCTTTGATTCCTTTCTGCTTTGAAGCAGCAGAATCAGATGTCCCAAGGGTGCTAATTGTCCAGTTGTGTGGGATAGATTCCAGCTTGTGCCATCTCAGGATATGGACAGCATTCTAGGAAGTTTGAGACTACCACCTGCTTGTATGACCCTTTCCCCTCCTGGCTGCTTAAATGTACCAGGGGAAGATGGTGGGTTGGATCTGGGAGACAGTAGATGCCTCTCTGAGAGAGGAGTTGGTCACTCATGTCTAGAGGCGGGCACCTCCACTCCTTAAAAAAAGCCTACTGTGGACCCAGGAGAGTTGAATAACTACCATCTTGTCTCATATGTACCATTCTTGAGCAAGATGATTGAACGAGCGGTGGCCAACCAACTTCAGAGATTATTGAATGCAGCAGATTGTTTAGATCCATTCCAATCTGGTTTCAGGCCTGGTTATGAGACTGAAATGGCCTTGGTTACCCTGGTGGATATGGATGGGCACAAACCAGGAAAATATGGTTTGGTTCATGGCATGTCCCATTAGTGAGGTGGTAGAACAGTCTTCTGGTGTTCTAGAGACACCAAATTCACAGGGGATCTCCAGCTGACTTTCCTCTACCCACCCTCCAGATTTGGTAATGATTGGGTTTATGGGGTCTGAGTTGCATTTCTGGGGAAATGACCCAGAAAGCAATTTCCTGGGGCACCTTATCTGGGGGGCCATCACTCAGACTCCATAAATCCAATCCTCACCAAACTTGGAGGGCAGGTAGAGTAGAGTCAGCCAGAAATCCCCTGTGTGATTGGTGCCTCTAACTTGCACAGGATCAGTTCTATAAACTCCTGATCCTGTACCTGTCAAAATGTCTGCTGGGATCACTTGATAGGTGCAGGTTCAGGAGTGTATAGAACGGATCCTGTGGAAGCTAGAGACATCAAAGTCGCAGGGGACCTTCCCCAGATGCTCCTCTACGTGCCCTTCAGGTTGCTGCTGTGAAGTTTTGTAAACATTTTGATTGTGCAGAGGCAGTCCATCTGGAAATGTATTCACTCATGAACCAGCATGAACCTCCATGAACAGCTTGGACGTTTGTGAAAAGTTCATGCCAGTTGACCTGCCATGAACTTGACTTCATGAATCATGAACGGCCAAAATTCATCATGAACTTTAGTTTGTGAACCCATTCGTGCTCTTCTCTACTGGTGGATGACATGCACCAGGGGATGGGCAGGGGGAAATCGACCCTATCAATTCTCTTGGACTTCTCAACAGGTTTTGATATGGATATCCATGGGTCATGGTATCCTTCTAGATTGCCTGTGGAACTGGGACTGGGGGGGACTGTTCTGTAGTGGCTCTTGTCCTACCTTGAGCGTAGCTTTGAGAGTGTGGCACTGGGGGACTGCTCCTCTGCCCCTTTGCATTTGGCCTATGTGGTCCCCCATGCTTTCATCTTGTCCCCCATGCTTTTCAACATCTATGTAAAGCCACTGGGATAGGTCATCCATAGATTTGGGCTGAGCTGCCACCAATATGCAGATGACACTCAGCTCTATCTTATACTACCAGCAATTCTTTGGGAGGCTGTGGAAACTGTGAACAAGTGCCTGGAGGCATTTTTGGAAATGATGAGGGCTAACAAGCTGAAATTTAATCCCAACAAAATGGAGGGGCTACTGGTGTGTGTGTGCGGGGGGGGGGAGGTCTGCCCCCCCAAATAGTTTGTCCTCTGTTTTGGATGGGGTTGCAATCCCCATAAAGGAGCAGGTTCATAGCTTGGGGGTGCTCCTGAAACTGGGCTTCTTGTTGGATAAACAGGTCGCAGTGATGGTCAGGGGTGCCTTTCAGCAGCTTTGAGTGGTGAGCCAGCTGCAGTCCTTCCTAGACAGAAAAGTTCTTGCCGCTGTGATGCATGCCCTGGTAACATCTAAATTAGGTTACTTCAATGTACTCTACATGGGGCTGCCCTTGAAGACTGTCTGGAAGCTGCAGTTTTTACAGAATGAGTCTGGGATGTCGTCCACCTTGGATGTAAATTGTATGTAATTTATGATAGCACCAATTTTATGATAGATATCTGTTTTTACTATGTTGTTATATGTATATTTTAACCTCGGCATTGCTGCCTGTTAGCCGCCCCGAGCTGAATACTGGCTGGGGCGAGATATAAATCTCAAAATAAATAAATAAATAAATAAACAATATCACTCCAGTCTTGTTCCACCTAAACTGGCTTTCAATTTGCTTCTGGGTTCAGTTCAAGGTTCTGGTATTGTACAGCCTGGAACCAACATACTTTAAGGATTGTTTTTCTTCATACAAACCTGCCTACTCACTCCAGTCACACTTGGAGGCCCTGTTTTGATTGCTCCTGCCATCTGAGACTAGACAGGTGGCAACCCATGAAAGAACCTTCTCTATTGTGGCACCAAAATTTTGGAAATCCCTCTCCAGGAAGACCCATTTACCTTTCTTTATCAGTGTTTTTTGCCAGGAGGTGAAGACATTTTTTGTTTCGTCCGGCTTACCCTAGTTATTGGTCCTTCTACCAGTGTTTTTTGTCCCTATGTTTTGAATTGAATTTTTATATTTTAACTGCATTTTGATTTTTTAAATGTTTTATTTTTTCCACCTTGTGGACCCTGATTGGGTGGAAACGTGGCATTTAAAATGTTTAAATAAAATAAATAAATAAAGTGAGGGTATGGGAAACATGCCGACTGGAGTACACTAGGGAGATGGGATCATTCCTCTCACTTTCAAAAGGCTCCTGGCAAATGTTTGCTCCCTAGATTTAGCAAAAGGTTTTTTTGGGAGATTGTCCATGGGGTCGCGAAGAGTCGGACCCGACTGTGCGACTGAACAACAAACAGTCATCGAAGAACAACTGCATTCTGTAACATTCTTGGACATCCCACACAGTTAAATCCTGTGTATGGTTACTCAGATGTAACTCCCTCTGAAATTTGTTGGGACTCTCAACCAAGTAGGTATGCACAGGATTTCTGTTTTAATCTGCTTTGTTTTGTTTTTGGCCCTTATCCCTCTGTTCCATGTACTGTGACTTAAATACAGAAGGTGAAGAAGCCCAGCTGCAAAGAAGAGGGATAGATTTCATTTCTTTGCTCTCAGTCGCATGGAACACTTGCAGCTATAAATTAATCCCTGTTGATACACATTTTAAACTAAGATTTCAAACTTTGTTCAGGATGAACAGGGTGAATACTGAGCATTGGTATGTAACCATGTGACCTTGCTTTCTGAATTACATTCTCTTCCTTGTGGTCGCTTATTCTTCTTCTACTGTGCCTCAATATTAAAAGTTATTGTTCTGCAGCTAGAATTGGTGGTCCAGGGATTTATACAAAACTCGTTGTTGTTGTTGTTTTTAAATGGATGACTCATACTAAATACTGAGAGTATAGCTGTGGATCATGTGAATAGGTTATCCTGACTGAAGAGGTTTGGCTGGCCACTTTCCATAGTATAAATGACGGGGGGGAATGGTTATTGGATTATACTTCATTGGAAAGTTTTGTTCTCAGGTACCCTATCTACTTTTGCTTTGAAGATACCATAACAGTGTTTAGAGCATCTGTTGAATAAGCTTTTCCCTCAAGAGAAAAGTATAATAAAAGTCGCTCTGTGATGTTTTAGAGACAGCAGGTTCCATTATAGTTCAGATGGAGCCTTTCTCTTTGACACTGATTTCCCTTACTAGTGCTCACTGTAAATCAAAACCTGTCTTCTAACACTAGTGTCTCATTTGTGCCTTTACCAGTGCTAACACTAGTGTCTCATTTGTGCCTTTAACATGCCTGCAATTCATTACTTTTCTGGCTAAATTTGAATATATGAGGAGGAATCATTGCAACTGCATCCATTTAAAACCCATCTGATAGTCTGAAGCCCAGCTTTCTGTGTGATCAATAGCAATCTGATGGGTAGTATTTTAATTTTGCCATGGGGATTCTGAGTTGGTTGGAAAGGTAGCATAGGCCCCGGTCACACGGGCAGGTTACTGCGGGGGAGAAGCGTGGCTGTTTGCCCTGGGGCAAACTACTGCGCAGTTAAGTGATCAGACCTCCCATGGAGGTTCTGCGGAGGTACCGTGGAGGTTCCATGGCAAGGGAGAGGTGCTGATCACAGGACAAGCCGGCGCACAATGAAGAAGCGCACGCTGCGGCAACCTGTTTTGTTTTTGTGTGTACATGACAAATGCGTATGCTCCGTTGGGTGCGTGTGCGCATCCACAGAGACTTGGACAAAAAAACCACACACCTTATTTGCAAGGGGACATGGGCGGGCGCCGGATGCCACTGGAAACGCGATCAGACGCCTGCCCTTGCCCCGCAGTTTCTGGAAACTAGTACCTCCGAGGTACTAGTTTTTTGCCACGCAGTTTCGGCTGGAAGCCTCGGTTGAGCCACGGGAGTGCTACGCTTCCCAGATGTGCTGGTGAGATCGCGCCCGGAAACTCCGCCTGTTTTCCATCTCACTTGTGTGGCTTCTGTTCCGGGGGACCGCAGCCATAGAAATGTTTTAATTAAATAAATTGCATGGTAGATGAGATACTTTTTGATGATAAACCTAAAGGACTAGCACCCTGATATATTTTTAAAATCTCATATCCTGTACTTATATATGTTCCCATTAGTTTCTCATCCAAGGAAATGGTCAGGTCTATACATATTCAGATGTAGCAATGCTGACGCATTGAGTACTCTGAGACCATTCTTGTACCTATGCCATTGCACCTGTGCCATCTGAAGTAGCCCAGGTGATGTCAGTGAAACTCACTTGTAGATACATGTGCTTTGAATTATGGCATTAATTCAGCAGTTAGCTGGAGCAGAATAAAGTGCTTCACCCCTGTTCATGATTTTATTTTTCTTGATGTCTGCAGAGGAGTTTGTGAAATTATCTCTTTGTTTCTAAGTTTTTAATAAACACCAACTTGGATCCAGGGAAGGGGGGACAATTTTTGCCCATTAATCTCTCTTTCTTTGCACACCTCTGACTCCCACTGATGTTATTTCTGGGGTCCCCTATCCCACTAGAGCAGTATTTGGGGCTTCAGTAGGAGATGACAGAATTCTTCTGACTGCAATCCCTTCAATCAGTAGAAATTTTCCAACGGATCCAAGCCATACTAAATAAATGTTTGATCTCTATATAAAATAAATATTTGGAGTTTTACTATTAATTATTGCATAAATAATGCCATACCTGCTTTCATTTATTAAATTTGAGCATGGAACATAGAATTTTTGAAGTTCAACTACAACTTCAGAGTCTTTGAATTTATGGAGAGCTCTTCCCTGTGAATATTGCAAGCAGTGAGGCTGATAATCAATGATTTTAGGAATTTGTCCTAAAAGTAATAACTAACTTGGTGGGTATTTAGGTAATTATGTGGTGAAAACTAGCTTGTCCAGTGATAAAAAGAATTTGAAGCGAATGGTTGTCCTCAGTAGGGCTTACTCACGCTCTCTCCATTATGTGTAAAAATGAGGGGAGTGTTGCTATAAACGGAATAACTATAGTAAAACATTGAGATCATTAGCAGATGTATCCTTCCACTGAACTGTTAATTCCTAGAGCACCATGTAATTAATGTTATGCACTTTCCAGCCTCTTGGGGTGGTGTGCAGGAACTACATATTACACAAATGTATGTTGTTTCTGCTGTATTTCTGATGGCCCAGTCTCCTTTCTCCAAGGCACTTGAATGGCACTAGCATGAATGAAGTGTGGAACGGGAGAGGGGAATCAGAACAGCAGCCACATGAAGCACCTGTTCACCCATACTGCCACTGTAGATCCTCATGCCTCCTTAAAAATAAGGCTAAATGTATATACTGCTTTAAATTTTAAAATAGTTTTCATAAGAAACAAATTACCTGAAATACTAAAATAAAGTTACAAACCATATGACAATAAAGGCCATAAAAACAAGAGGTAATGCAGTGGCAGTAAAAGCAGTTATCACCTTGACAGTTCCTTTCATGAACTCCCACAAATGTTTGATGGAATAAAGTGGTTTTCATTGACCCCCCAAAATGAGATTACTGAAGGTGATAGGTGAACAACTTAGCCAGAGCATTCTGTTGAGTTAGTGCAGCCACTAAGAAGTCCCTGTTCTTGGTTGATGTTAATGTTTATTTATAGTATCTTGACTGGACCTTACCTACAGATCTTAGAGAGTGGAACATTCACACAGGAACACCTGTGGCTTAAACTGTTCACTTCTTTAAAGATCAAAAACTGCTCTGTGCACCTGGCCTAGGCTGATATAATTGAAGCCATGGCACATAGAGCTTTGGGTTCAAGTACCTGGATGTATAAGTATCTGATAAAGTATACTTATAGTGGAGTAAATTCTCTTTGAAGGAATCAGATTGAGTTCCCAGGAAATATGTTAAGGACTACAGTGGATGCCTGAATACCTGAACATTGTTATGCCTTTGGATATGCATTATTTCTGTTCAACAAGAAATTTTAATACTAAATTTGCTCAAGTATGTAATCAGGTTTTGAAAACTGCTAGTTTTCCCCCTCTAATAAACAGTAATGACAAGTACATGGAGGCTGCTATTGTAGTAATGATATGATCTGAACAAATTGCATATATACCTGGAGGCCTTCTTTAATTACAGTTGTATTTAAGGTGAATGTAAGGACAGACTTTAGTTTTATTTTAGAATAGATTTCCAATCCTTTGTTCTGGAAGATGCTGAAGTTTCCATTAGAGTTAAAATATGTTGTATATTTACAGAAATACTGAAGCCATAAGATGTAGACATGTCTCTTTTAATTGTTTGAATTATGAGAAGATCTCATTTTTGCTTAAGGATACACAAATGTACCATTAGATCTGTTTTTAAAGATTTCTTCCAGTATAATGTCTGAATCCAAATTCATAAAGAGTTGGAAAAATGAGATGTCTGAGCTATAGGATTCACAGGGATTTCATATGAAGCCTATTTAATCAGGATAACACTGTTATTAATATTCATAAAGTCAGCTGGAACACAGATGATAGACTATGGAGCCTAAAAAATTTTACTTAGTGAATTTATTAAAAGCAGCTTAAAAAATTAATGGAATTTAACTAAAGTTGGTGAAAATGAAAATCTTATGTTAGCAGAAAAAAGTCTTTATTGGAACTTTCTTTAAGACCATCTTTCACTGATATCTTTGACAGATTTCATCAGTACTTAAAGGAGAAGGATGCATGAATGGTCATTTAAAAGGATTTAAACACATTGGCACATTAATTTTTACATGAATAATAAGTAGTTTCCAGAAGCAATTAACTTACAGTGTACAAGATTTGAATAGAAAAATAAGACCATGACATTAAAGGGCAAAGCAAATGTGCTGTACATTTTAAAATTAGTAATATGACTACTAATAAAATAATTGAATTCATATCTACAGGGGGTGTAATCCTGATACATATATTTATCAATTTTTATGTGTTTAAAAGCATTTAAAGATTAATGAGATAAGCATATTTTGTTGCCAAAATCCATTGATGAAGAATGACTGAACCATATAGCGTTAAAATTCATGCCTTTTCTCAAACTGTACATTTTAAAAAATAATTATTTAGTTGGCTTGTAGTGTGTTTGGAGAATGGATTGTATCTTTCTTTGGTGTGTTTTATGTCCTTGTTTTGCTTAAAACTTCCCAAAATACTGGCCAATTTAACCATACCCCTTCCAAAGGATTCCATGGCTTTATAGACATATATAAAGCCAGTTTTTTTCTCAATGTTTTTCTTTATAAAAAGAATATTAGTCCTATTGTTAAATATTATCCAGCTGAAAAATATATAATGGCAATGAGAATTAAAGTGCTTTAGTTAGATCAAGACCAAATACAACTGATTCCAGGTCCAGTCCAACTCAAGATAGTTTTTTCAAGATTCCATTGATATCAAAGGTAGTCCCAACTACTTTGTCCATCAGTTCAGTGTGTTTTAAGGAAGATTATCTTTATATGAATTGTAACATTGCCAATAAAACAATTTAACATCCATTTAGATTTGCTCTTAAAATAGCCTACTCTGGGGTTTATGGTGTTTCATTTTTATAATATTTAACAGTGCATTCCTTTAATTAAAATCTTGACCCCTATTAAAGATAATTTTGAATAATAAATTATACATTATGATATTTATCTTGTACTTTGTACAAATTTGTAACTGATTAGAACTGGATGCTTGGCTTTTTTAGACAAAAGTTTTTTTGAGTACATAAAATATGAAACCTTATTTTTTGAGAAAGGTACACAGCAGTGTTACCTTGATGATGTAAAGCAATCTGTGTGTGTGTGTGTGTTCTAGAATAGGCTGAAGTCCTTTGTTCATTTCTAAAGGCACATATATCAGATGTGCATATAATCTCTTTGTAAGATAAAGTATTTTCATGGGTACAAACGTTGAGAAGCCACTTCCCAATATGTATACATTCTGCCCAATAATAGATCTTGCAGTTTTTTCTTACACAACAGTATTAATGTGTATTTTCCTAGACAGAAGTTATAACCATGTAAGGGAATCGTTTGAGAGCAAAGCAGCCCTAGTCCTTATTAGATCATCAGGACTTACAATCATTTGGAAATTATCTAATTCTTGCCAGCAGTTTACTAAGGCTATGGCTGTATTTGTGTATGCAAAATGCAAGACTGTCTTTTAACCACCAAGGGTTCTAATGTTTTCTCACCTTGTGTTTTGCCATTCTTCAAACTAGTGTGGCTATTCGAATGGATATTCATAGTACATATCCAGGAGAGGGCAGCATTTTCCTATACCAGGTGTATGAAAGAGCATGCCCTGCTTAGACTGCCAATATTTCTTATAATTACTCCCAGTATATTTGTTGCTTGCTTATGAATTAACTTGCATTTATGGAACTAAATCATTCCAATCATTTAATTACACCTGAGGAGCTGAACTATAATTGCTTGCTTCCAAGTAGGATCTGATATGGCTTGAGCAGTATTAATTTGGTGTTTACTTTTCTGAGTGCTAAAAGCATTAAACTGATTGTGCAGTGGGATTACATTTTACTAATTGCTGGCATTCATTAGCTCGGTAAATGGCGAGGAAGTATGACTGTATATTGTGGAGGGATAAAATTGTGGTTTTAAATAGTATATTACTAGACGCATTAAGGCCCTAAGACATGTTTTAAAATACTCCAGAGGTTATTAAACACTGTATTTTCTTCATTTCTTGCTATGTGAATACCTTATTAAAAGACTGCAATTATTGTGGACCTTTTTGTGCAATATGTAGGGGAAAGGGTTCATTGACTTAAACATATTTCTTTGATATTAATAATAACCTTCTATATTTTCAGCTAATCCAAAAGTAAATGAGGAACCTGGAGGGAGGGACTGCCAACCCCAAATCAGCACAGTTACACAGGAATGGGGGTGGGAAGACAAAGTTACAGCTTCATTTGAGGACTTTTGTTAGGAACCTGGATTGCTGGGTATGAGGTAATCCCCCCCCCCTTCACACACTTATGAAAAGAAAGCCCCTTAAAAACACTTGTCCTACTTTCATCGTGTACTCTTATAGTTCAAACAAACACCAGCTGCAGTAGCTATTAATTCTTGACTTAAAATTAAAAAAAGTTTTTGCTTGCTGAAAATGAACTCATTGTGAAATGCGGTAGACCACTGTAGTGTAGACCCAACTTGTGATCTCTCTAATTTTTTTAATTTGATTTTGCTTCCTTAGGATGTTCATTAATAATATGAAAAATGTTTTCTTTTTTACTTTCATATTAAAAATGTAGCAATGTCAAGGGCAA
Source organism: Gekko japonicus (assembly GCF_001447785.1). Lineage (NCBI taxonomy): Eukaryota > Metazoa > Chordata > Lepidosauria > Squamata > Gekkonidae > Gekko > Gekko japonicus. Next base: position 298,125 of record NW_015165271.1, on the reverse strand, counting down.
TTTTAAATGGATTTCAATGAAACAGTGATGTTATACTTACACACATTAACATGTTTATATACCTGAAAAATTACCGTTTGAAAATATTGTGAAAATTTTAATCTTGTGATGATTCGCATATATACCAAAGGGTTGTACCAACCAAAATCCTGCAAACATACACTACCATGAGTAGTTGTAAAACAAGGGAAAGTAATACTGTTGTTAGGATCAGGCTTGGATAACCAGCATGAAATGCAACAGAGAACTGAATAGATCGCTATATAAACTAAAAGTGTGAACAAAAAAATATTTTACGGTGAAAGTCAATTTAGTGTAAACTGTTAAAATAAACAGGTTTTATTGTCCTACTATAAACATTTTTAGTCATTTGTCTTGTAAATTCCCTGACAAATAAAGGCAAGGTATAGGTGTGTTCTGATATATTGTTTTAAGTTTATTTATCTAGACTTGGCTTTATTTTCACTGTGAAATCTTGGAGCAAGATGCAGAATCCTTGCCAGCTCAAACAAGTTCAGAAATACAAATGAAGGACTGGTCAAAAGGTAAAGACTACTGAGGTACAGAACCCTTGGTAGGGGTTACACCAATGTTAGGTGTGGCCTGGAATGTATTTGTTCTTGTTGGTAGGTAAAGGTAACTTAAGGGAAAAAAACTTTCCCCCCTTAAAACTAGCATAGCTGCCAATATATTCCTTCAAAGAAGATAAAGGGGGAACCTCAGACTATAGTATGCAAAAAGGGGGGAAACGCTACAGAAAAACCCTCAGCAGTATGAATGTATTCTGTACTAAAATAAAAATAAATTTATTCAGCAATAGACTGTTGCATATTTCTATTTCACACTAATGTGTTAATTCTGTATTGAGGTTGGTGGTCACAACCCAACAGTTACTGTCCATAATGTTAGTATGCTCCCCGGCACTACTTCACAACAATAATAGCTCTTGAACATAACATAATATATATTGTGAACCTCTTGATTCAACATAAGTTGAGAACTATTGTTCTGCAATAATTTTGTGAATATATTCTGTGAAATCTGGTTCCAAATACTGCATGGGGCTCCAGTTAGTTTTGAGAACCTCCTGATTCAGCCCAAGTTGAGAACTGTTGGTCTGCAATAATTCTGTGAATATATGCTGTGAAATCTGGTTCCAAGTTATATGCACAGCTGCTTTGATCTGAGAGGAAGATAGACTGAAATACCTGGGAAACATGTACAGTTGTACACCAGCTGCACATGGCTGCATAGGAAATTTCAGCCTTACATCAGTGACATCATTTTGACACAGGAGGTCTATGGACACTTTTGCATGTCATCTGAGGGCATAGTGTAACATTTGTACATATGTACTGTGTCATGTTCAAGAGCTATTATTGTTGTGAAGTGGTGCCTAGGAGCATACTAACATTATAGACAGTAACTGTTGGGTTGTGACCACCAACCTCAATACAGAATTAACACATTAGTGTGAAATAGAAATATGCAACAGAGTATTGCTGAATAAATTTATTTTTTATTTTAGTACAGAATACATTCATACTGCTGAGGGTTTTTCTGTAGCTTTTTTTCCTTTTGGAAATATATTCCTTCAAAACAGATTTTTTTTAACTTTCTGCGATAGAATACATGCAGCACCAGTTTTCATTCCACTCTATTTCTGTAGGTTCATCTTCAGTCCTCTGTGCAGTCCCACATTGAGACTGCACTTGCACAGGCCAGCCACCGGAGGCTCTCCTACAGCTATTCTCATATCTTTTTAACACTCCAAGTGGAGTCCCTCCCCTTCAGAACTCATTAGAGGCTGACTTCCTGTCCAACAGTCATGTGCTTTCAGGGAGGAGCCCTTCTTTCCCTCAGTCGTTACTTAGCTGCCATGTTGTGAGGATGTGTTCTCTTCAGCTACAAAGTATTGTGAGTTTTTCTTGGAGTTTCTCTTCTTCTGGGCTCTCTCCTTGCTGGAGATACGTTGCAGAAGCCTTTAAAAATGTACCCAGTGCAGTAAAAAAATAACTCAGATGAACACCTTCTCTGCCTTCTCTGCTTGGGTGAGGCCCATAATACAACCACGTGGAAGATCTGCCTCCAATTTACACTGAAAGCCCACTCAGATTGGGCAGTACACTTGAAGACTAGTTTATAGGAGAAGGCACTCTCTTGCTCCAATAGCCCAGCAGCAAAAACATCTCTCCAGCAGAGCACAGCCAATCGTTGCCTTTGAAATCACCAGTTAGAACCAACCAACTTGTGAGTCCACCATCGAGCATCTTGGTTCTGTCGTTTTCAGGGACATAACCAAAGCGTCAGATCCAGTCACCTGTTAGTTCGTATGAATGCTCCACATCAGAACCTCCACTGAAGAAGACATGTTCCAAGTCCAAACATAAGGAGAAACAACATTCCAATTCCTAGACACTACAGTCAATTCAGCTTTGGTTACAACAGAACAGAAAGGAGTCTTCCTACCATGAACACCTTCGCCGTACGCCTCCCCGGCTCATTCATTCTCTGAAGGGGAATTGGAACCTGACCAAGGTGCATGGGTAGTTCCAGCAGCTAGCCATCCAGTGGAACCATCCTCCCCGGCTCCAAGGAAGAGTTCTATGCTTCCACCTCCTTGGCAAGGCTACCCTTATTATCAGTGCCGGAATTATGTATAGGCTAAGTAGGCTGAAGCCTAGGGCCTCTAAATCTAGGAGGTCTCCACAGCCCTGCCCCCCCCCCAGCGGGCAGTCTCCCCTCTCCCAAAATTGCAAACTCAAGACTTCATGTATGGGCAGGGCAACTTGGGCCCAGCAACTATGAGGCTGAGGGCCAGCAAGTGGGGCCCAATTTGAAACTCTGTGGCCCAACTGGAAAATTTTTGTGGGGCCCCAGTTCACAGCCAAAGTCTGCAGAATCTTAGAGATATAAATAAAATCTATCTAGATTGCCCTGGTGCGGTGGGGCCCTTAGGAGCAGCCCGCGGGGCCCAATTTGGCCAAATGGCTCCAATTGCCTTAAAGCCAGCCCTGATGTGACTGTGCGGGGATTGGACTGACAAGCCCTGCCCCTTCTAGGTCGTTGGTTCCACTATTCAGAGTACAGACTCCAGGACTCCAGAGCCAGCAGCCCAGAGTCAACAACCAGCGGCACAGCCTTCCCCAGCTCAAGGGTCAGGTCAGTAGTGGTACATCCTGCACTTTAATCAGTGGGAGAATGCAAGTGGGGAGACGGCTGGGGCAGATAGACCAGGCAAGCAAGCTCTCCCAAGTCCCTTCCATTCCTTCCCTCCTCCTTGGCTTGAACAGAGCAAGCACATGTGACTGGCACTGGCCTCACCCCTCCCAGGCAGGGAAGTCTATCTTTCACACTTCACAGAGCCCTGTTGGTGCCTGCAGCATGCACTTGCAATCCCTTTCTCAGAACTTCTTGGATATGAAAAGAAATATTGATGGTGTCAATTG
>NW_015165271.1:286282-290829 GCF_001447785.1 Gekko japonicus | reverse complement strand
TACCAACATGGCTGGTAAGTACAATGGTATGCAGCAAAAAAATCATCAGGAAAAAGCAATTTGCAAGATTTATTCCATGTGCAGGTCACTTGTTAAATCTGGTGGGCCATTCAGCTGTGGATTGCTGCCTTGATGCAGTGAACTGTTTTGGCATTATCAATTAAATTTATACCTTCTTTTCATCCTCCACAAAGAGATGGGCAGTTCTAAAATCATTTTTGCCACCTCAGTCTAAAGTGCCTAAATATTTGTCAGACACTAGGTGGGACGCACACGCAAAAGCCACAGAAGCTGTTTTGGAAAGTTACAGTGCCACACTGATGCCCTCAGTCATTTGTACTCTGACGTTAATGGGAAGGGGAAGACCAGACTTCAAGCTAAGAATCTTTTGCAGAAAATGAAAGAACTGGAATTGGTGTTTATGCTGCATTTTTGAACCCGTGTGCTAGGTCATTTTCACAAGATCATCAAAGCCCTTCAGAAATCAGACCTGCTATTGAGTTCTTCTGCAAGTTTGTACAGTTCAGTTCTGGATTTTTAAAGGAAAATTAGAGAAGATTTTGATGAGCTTGAGAAACAAGCAAAAGCCACCTTGCCAAATGTTAACTACAAAACAAGGAAACAAAGAGTAAGGGAACGGCAAAGAAATGACAGAAGTGCACCTGATGCCTTAGATGCACTTTCTTCAAGAGATAAGTTTAGGATAAAATCCTTTATTCCTATATTAGATGCACTTGAAGCCAATTTAAAAAGAAGAAGTACTATGTACAGTGATGTTGCACAATTGTTTTCCATTCTTGCTAATCTGACAGCATCTAAGCAAGAAATTCAGCAAGGTGTTGAACTGTTGATGGAAGCATACCCGGAAGATATTGACCTGAAACGTATTGATGAACTTTTGCACTTTCACCTGTACGTGAGACAAAGCCATAGGCTTACAAGAGAGCACTCTCTGTCTCATACAGAGAAATTATATACAAGGAAAAAAATCAGATGGCCTTTCCTAATGTGGAAGCAATCTTCCAACTATTTCTTCGCTTTATGATCACTAACTGCTTGGGAGAGAGGAGTTTTTCAAGACTCAAAAGAATTAAAAATGAATTAATGGCTACGTGTTGTGTAGTGGGTTAGCCGCATGAAGAAGAAGAAGAGAAGAGATTGGATTTATACCCCGCCCTTCACTACCCAAAGGTGTCTCAGAGCGGCTTACAAACTCCTTTCCCTTCCCCTCCCCACAACAGACACCCTGTGAGGTGGGTGGGGCTGAGAGAGCTCTGACACAAACTGCTCTTTTTCAAGGACAGCTGTGCCAGAGCTTGTGACTGACCCAAGGTCACATCAGCAGGTGCAAGTGGAGGAGTGGGGAATCAAACCCGGTTCTCCCAGATTAGAGTCCGCACACTTAACCACTACACCAAACTGGCTCTCTTGCCAGCATGGAAGAATTGCTGAGGCACGCATGATACACTGCACACTTTACTAGTACACAACACGCACACCCACCAACGGTTGACCGGCCGCTTATATACAGTCTGGGGAACCTCCCATTGGCCCATTCAAACCTCCCGCCAATGTCCCATTGGTTCCCCTAGTAGCAGGGTGCAGGAGCCTGGTCCCCATTGTTCTCCGGACTCAAGCTCCGCTGTACCGCCGGCGCCCAGTGGTGGTCCGCGGACACAACACCACGATATCTCAAGATAGGTTGTCCACACTGAGTATTCTGTACATTGAAAGTGACAAACTTAGACAAACAAATTTTGATAAGTTTCAGATGTTTTTGCTATGAGGAAGGAAGGCCAGGAAAAACATTTTTAGTCTTACTGTATTTGATGGTTGTAGTTTACTTCTTAATATGTATTTTAAAACTGTTTAATGACAACATAAAGTAGATTCTAAAAGTTCCACACTGTCAGGTAATCATGATCATATTATTTACACTTCCCAGGCAATATAATTTCTAAACTCAAGGTTGTTGGGTTTTTTTTTTTTAAGAATAACATTACAACTTCATTTTCCTAAAAATTAATTCTTATTCCACAAAAGGTTTACAAAGTCCAGTTATTGCAAAAGTTTTTCAGTGGTTATTTTATTTATTTATTTATTTATTCGATTTGCTATCCCGCCCTAACCCCTAAGGGGTTAAATTTTAACATTTATGCATATTTTTCAATCACTATGGTATTTAACAATAGCATCTTATGTTCTTTAGAGGAGAAATTGTGAATTGCAGAATTTTAAATACTCGTCATCATTTTTGGCTTCACTCAGTTTTGTTTATAACACTCTTCCATTTTCTTCTAGTCGTGAGGGTGGGGGATTGGGAGGGGCCTCACAAGTGGCGTAGCCTAGGGCCTCTCTTCATCTAATTCCGACCCTGCTTATTATTTTCCATCTCCTAGTCCTCAGGGATGGAGTGGCTGGCAGTTGCAAAAAGCACCCCTGGAACCAACAAACATGTGCAATCACGAAAGTTCAAGATGGAAATGTTGAGGTCCATCTTTTTCCTCCATACATGCAGGGGACTTTATGGTCTCCATAGACCTGGCAGAAGCCTATCTGCACATCCTGACAAGGGATAATCACAGGAAATTTATAACGTTCACATATCACAGCAAACATTTCCGGGTGGGACAACCTACCGGGCACCCCTATGTTGGTGGTTGGTGTTGTTCTCGTCGGCGGTTTTTCTGGCGGGGTGCTCCTCATGGCGCTCGGTGGAACTGTTTCTCCTGCAGTGCACGGACCCGCCTTCTTCCGGCCTCAGCAACGTCCCTTCCAGCTCCGCTGGGCCAGCACTCGGCGTTCTCACGCGCCCCTTCTTTGACGGCAGCCACTCCGATGTCCTTGCTTCTTTGGCCGCCAGGGATCGCTCCTCCGGCCGCACTCGCTCACTGTTGCTGCCGCATCGCCACGCCACACCGTCCGCACCAGAACTGGTGCCTCGCCGCCGCTGCCGCCGTCACAACCATCACCAGGCAGGGTGCCCCCCACCCTTCTAAGGGTGGGTACCCATTTATCTACTTGCAATTACGTTGTTTTTGAACCGCTGGGTAGGCAGGAGCTGGGACAAGGGTCGAGAGCTCACCTCGACCGCGGTGGTATTCGAACAGCCATAGTGGCTGCTCGAGATGTTGTTACTTAAGCAGGCATTAGCCACCTGCGCCACTGCCACATTAATGGCTAAACTGTTAGAGACAGAGGTGTCCTCCAGCAACCCAAGACACTGAGACAAGATTTTAGGTAAGCTCTATGCTGAGTTGCCAGGTATTATCGCTTTCACAATTCTGGAGGCTATTGCTGACATCTCCAAGGCCCTTTGGCAGAAACCAGCTAGCATGGCTTCCACATCCAAAAATGTAGAGAATGTGTACAGAGTGCAACAGGAAGGTCATTCCTATTTATTTTGTCACCCTCTGGCTTCATCCCTCATAGCTGAAGAGATGCAGGCAAAGCAGTATACATGTGCACATTTCTCACCACCTGATAGAGAGGGGTGAAAAATTGCACTTAGTAGAAAAGTCTACTCATCTGCTGCTATGAACCTGCACATTGTGAACTATAGTGTAATAATTTCCTGCATTGTGCGGGGGGTTGGACTAGATGACCCTGGAGGTCCCTTCCAACTCTATGATTCTATGGGAGTATACCAGTTGTTCTTCTGGGAAAATATGACTGCTTATATAGAGCTTGTGTCTGAAGACAAGAAGCTTCTGGCCAAACTCTTCCAAGCGAAAGCATTGTGCTTTTCCAAGCAGCAGATTAATGCAGGCAGATATTCTGCTGACTCCTCCTCCAGGGCCATGACTTCAGCTCTTGTACTGAGAAGATATGCTTGGCTGCATTCCACAGCCTGCACTTCCAAATTAAAAAGAACAAGCAAACAACTCATTCTCCGGTGGTCCATAGGTAGGGCCGGCAAACTTTGATCCCAGAGGGGAGGGGCTTATCCTCTGATCCCCAGTCTTACCGGCCCTGCCTTCTGAGCAGGACGTGCTGGCTGTGCTCTGAAGAGCACGAAGATCCCAGAAGACACCGGAAGGTCAGAAGAAGAAGTGGAGACCTAAAGGGCAATGGGAGAAGGTACTTACCTTCCAGCCCTAAAACATATTCAAGAGCTGCAGGCCTCGAATTACAATGGATCTGGCGCCGGCAGTCCTGGGAGGCCCCCAGGTGGTCGCAGCGCCAAGAGGAACGCCTCGGACCCCGCTAGGAAGGCGGCAGTAAACTGCTCCCCCCCAATCCAGCTGCAGCGGCATGCAGCGGTTTTGGGGACAGACGCTCAGTGACGAGCCTGGGGAGAGCAGAGGCAAGAGAGGTGGCCGAGGGTGGTGCAGAATCTCTGTCGCCGTCCCTTTCGGCATTGGAATGGAGCCCCCTCTTTGTTCCAGATAGTGGCGAGGAGGGACATGTCTCCTGCGCAGTCTACCCGGTTGGCTGAACCACTGTAGGACTGTATCCATTGAGAACTGGCAAGGTGTGGAGGGGGAAAAAGAGGATTACCCCCCCTCCTCCAGTTTTCTTTTCCCCGCCCTTTACTCCTTTCCTCT
>NW_015165271.1:269634-285764 GCF_001447785.1 Gekko japonicus | reverse complement strand
TGAATCCTTGTTTGGGTATGTTAGTCAGTTGTCCCTGGGAAGGAGTGTCTCCACTTCTGCCCTGAGCAGGTGGATAAGGATCAGTCGGGCATACAAGGTGTAGGGGTTAGTACCTCCAGTAGGGGTCACAGGGCACTCTATGGGGGCAGTCACATCGGCGGCATATAGGGCCTTGCCATCCCTAGAAGTCACTTGTAAGGTGGTGACATGGACATTTGTCCATTCCTTTACAAAGTAATTTAGGATTGACAAACTAGCCTGGGCAGAAGCAGCATTTGACAGTAGAGTGCTCCTTCAGGCCCTGTAGGCACCAGAAGTTGTGTGACCCACCCGGGGGGAGCACTGCTTTTTTACATCCCAGGAGTAAGGAGTCAAGGACTGCCCCACTCCTGGACCACTGGAGAATGGAAGATTTGTATTCACTTACTGTGAAGCTTTCTTCTCGGTGGTCCAGAGTGGGGCAGTCCTACCCACCCTCTCTTGATGGACACGACTTCCGGTCCTTTACGTTTTGCAGTGGTTCAGCTGTTCATGAATATGGTCTAACTGATTACGTGATGTGGTGGACTGTTGCTGTTTGTTTGCTCTAATGGTTAAAATACAGGTTTGTATTTGTTTAAGCCCATGGCTGTGATGGTATTCCCCAGTTGTCTGAGGGGGAAGGAGTTATTTTTTTAAGTGGATTTACAGCAGCTCGGAGGTGGCTTTCAGTATGACTGGAGATCAGAGGATAAGCCCCTCCCCTCTGGGATCAAAGTTTGCCAGCCCTGCCTATGGAAGGGGGAGTTGCTTTCCAGGAGTAAGGAGTCAAGGACTGCCCCACTCTGGACCACCGAGAAGGAAGCTTCACGGTAAGTGAATACAAATCTTCCATTCTTTTGGTATCACAGCAGGTCCCACCATTCCATACAGACCTCAGTGTATAGATACCACCAATCCCAGTTGCCCTACTCTCAGCACTCGCATCAGCAGCTTTGCTTATCACAGTATCCTACACAGTGCCCTTTTTCAGGGCCTGTGGCTCAGGATGCATGTCCAATCATAGACCTCGGCATTTGGGCTCACAACACCAGCCACTTCCTAAAGAGCTGCAATAGGCTCCAAAAGACTCCTTCTGACTAGGACCTGTAATATACCAGTCACCTGCTTTGGTGTAGTGGTTAAGAGCATAAACTCTAATCAGGGAGAACAAGGTTTGATTCCACACTCCTCCTCGTGCAGCTGCTGGCGTGACCTCAGGTCAGTCACAAGTTCTTTCAGCGCTGTTCTCTCACAAACAGTTCTTGAAAGAGCTCTCTCAGCCCCACCTACCTCACAGAATGTCTGTTGTGGGGAGGGGAAGGGAAAGGAGACTGTAAGCTGCTCTGAGTCTCCTTTGGGTAGTGAGGGGCAGGGTATAAATCTAATCTCTTCATCTTTTTAAAAGACAGGTTAGCAGTCTTCAGTAAAAAATGGAAGGAGGTCACTCATGACACTTGGGTTCTGTCAGTTATTAGTTTAGGTTATAGACAGTGTTCCCTCTTAGCTGAGTTAGTGTGAGCTAGCTCACAGTTTTTTAGCATCCAGCTCACACATTTTTGTCTTAGCTTAGGAAGGATGGCTTCAGAGCAAACTGATTTATACAGTAGACAAATTGGCTCACTCACAACTTTAATGCCAGAAGCTCACAAAGTTGAATTTTTGCTCACAAGACTCCACAGCTTAGAGGGAACATTGATTATAAACTAGACTTTTGGCAATGACCTCCCCTCCAATATCCTGATCAGGCCCTGAATAATTCCCATATAGCTATCCACCTTGGTTATCACAGGTTCCTGCACTTTAAATATAACCACATTTCCTATTGGTACATGGCCCTTCTGTTTGGGTTGGAAACTGCCCCATGAGCAATATTCCCTCTAAGCTGTGGAGTCTTGTGAGCAAAAATTCTACTTTGTGAGCTGCTGGCATTAAAATTGTGAGTGAGGCATTTGGCTACTGCATAAATCAGTTTCCTCTGGACTGGAGCCATCCTTCCTGAGCGAGGACAAAAATGTGTGAGCCAGAGGCCAAAAAGCTGTGAGCTAGCTCACATGAACTCAGCTTAGAGGGAACGCTGCCATGAGTAATTTCTAAATGTGTTGTAGTAGCATACCTAAGGTCTAAAGAAGGAAGACTTAAGGGCAGGGGTGTTGAACTCATTTTGTATGAGGACCGGATCTGACACAAATATTACTTTGTCAGGCCAGGCCATGTATACCATAAAATGTAATGTCAGGTACTGGAGATATAAACTTTATAAAGACACAGGCAAACTCAATTAATAATATTTTTTTAATTCAAAATACAAAGAAAAGCAATTGATTCCAAGAAGTGAAAGCAACTGATTTATTGCGGAATCCACAAAAGCCCCAATATATGCATTTAATCATATGCAATATTAGGGTTTTTCTACAGGATGCCATAAAAGGAGGGATATCTTACACTTCCATACAAATTAGTTACTAGTTCTGTGTATATAGCACTTTTAGGAGATGAGTCATCCTCCTTGGAAGTAAATACGTTAGTTTTTCAGCAAACCCCCCCCCCCCACAAAACCCATACATTGAGCTTCAGCAGCTGAGCACAGCTATGATCCATCTCTCGGTCTTTGTGTTTCCTCTCTTCCCCCATCCTGCCTCTGAGGATCTTGAGGAGGCACACTGGACTCCTTCCACCACCTGGCCCTGGGTGATCGAGATGACAGGGTCCTGGCTTTTTGGGGGGGGGAATTGTAGTTGCTTCTCCAGTCCTCACTGAGCTGAGGTCAGAGGAGGCAAGAGGGGAAAAAGTAAAACACCTCTTTTTTGCCTTCACTTCCATTCCCCCCACACTATTTTAACTTAGCCTCTTAGCCCCACCCCCTAGCCATTTCCTTTCTATTTCTTGACAGCTTCGACCATATACACATATCTCACCACATGTGCCTGCTTGCCACCCCCAGCATATCCATCATACCAGTTTCTTGCGGGCCGGGTAATAGCCCTGGACGGGCTGCTTCCGCCCTCCAGGCCTTATGTTTGACACCTCTGATGTATGAGCAAGCATGTATCTAAGCGTGCGACCTCACTTGGAGTACTGTGTACAGTTCTGATCACCACACCTCAAAAAGGATATTATAGCATTGGGAAAAGTGCAGAAAAGGACAACTAGAATGATAAAAGGGTTGGAACACTTTCCCTATGAAGAAAATTTAAAACACTTGGGGCTCTTTAGCTTGGAGAAGCGACGGCTGAGGGGTGAAATGATCAAGGTTTATAAGATTATGCATGGGATAGAGCAGATCGAGAAAGAAGTACTTTTCTCCCTTTCTCACAATTCAAGAACTCATGGGCACTCAATGAAATTGCTGAGATAAAAGGAGGTACTTCTTCACCCAAAGAGTGATTCACTGCCACAGGAGGTGGTAGCGGCTACAAGCATGGACAGCTTCAAAAGGGAATTGGATTAACATATGGAGCAGAAGTCCATCAGTGGCTATTAGCCATAAGGTATAGGTAGGAACTCTCAGTCTGGGGCAAGTGATGCACTGTATTCTTGGTACTTGGGAGGGGCAACAGTGGGAGTGCTTCTAGTGCCCTGGCCCCACTGCTGGACCTCCTGATGGCACCTGGTATTTTTGACCACTGTGTGACAGAGTGTTGAACTGGATGGGCCATTGGCCTGATCCAACATTGGCTTCTCTTATGTTCTTATGAGCAGAAATGTAAATGGCCAGTTTTATCCCAGTTTTAGGTAATCTACTGCTTGATCCTGTAAACGGCTCTGTTGACTCAGTGGTTCATGGAACCAAGCCATAAGTTCATAAATGGGAAGACAGAAAATTGATAAGTAAAATAAATGAGATTTTGAATAGTAGAAATGCTTTGTCAAAAAATGATTTTTTGTTACCTGTTTTTTAATCCTCTTTAGGATATACATTTTGCTTTAATATTGACTCCTTTTCATGTTGTTGATAGTAGAACTGACTGTCTGGAGATCTATGCATAATATTTCTCTGAGTTATTGCTGTCCATTGAATGGTCTCCTTCTATGCGATTTCCAGATCACTGAAATCTGGATCAGTGTAACCACACAAAGTCTGAAGGTGTCCCTCAGTCTTCCTTTTTCCTGTCCAAATGTCAACGCTCTTTCACTCTACTGTATTTCTGAACCTCTACAACCAGTTCAACTTTAGTACCTTTAGGGGTCACTATACCCTAAGAAAGGTTCAAAAGGTTAACTATTTCAAAGGCCAATTGCAAGCATTAAATTTGATTATACACTACCTTCTAGGTTCCATTAATGTTTTACTTCCTTGGTTTGCATAACCCTTTCACATAATGAGCCACAAAATCAGTTGGCTAATGTGAACTGTGTGCATTCATACAATTCCCAAAGTTTTGAGTTGCCATACAGCAGATATTGGGTGTTCATTGATAATACAGATCTAAAATTAATGCTGACAAGAACAAATGTTTTTTTATAGTGCTAAGGGCAGGGACAATGTAGGCCAATGCATTTATTGTGCTGTTAGTAGTTTGTATTACAAATTCCTTAATCAGTCCTGTACATTGTAATATTGGAAAGTGTACACTGGAATTGTGAATTAAGTGTGATTAAGCCTTTCCCCCCCACCTGTAGTTCAGTATAATTTAGCTGTTGGTCGAAAATACGAAGTTGATTCTGGAAATACTGAAATCAGATTGGCTCTGCATTCAGAATACTGTTCTTTTTGTACCTTCTGAGTCAGGCACAAGCCTAGCCTAAAATAGGGGAAAGAGCCATTCTAATTCAGTGAGCTACATCTTTTTCTGTAAACTAGAAAAAGGGTTTCATAAATTAATTTCATAAGAATCTGGCCAAAAAGGTTGGCCTCCCCTAAAAATCTGGCCTCTGCTAATCTTGGCTGATATTTTTTAGAGTAAGGCAAGCTAATTTATTTTTTAAGTCCATTTTATGCATTTATGTTTTTTCCTAATATCATTGATTAATATCTCTATTAGTGTCTAATTCAGGTTTTAGTGTCTAATTCAGGTTTTAGTTATATTCCTAAAACACTTCTGCGTTACCCTACTTTTGTTCATTGCCTAAAGGTTATTTAAATTAAGAACATTGCTTGCTTTTCAAATGTGTCTGCTGCATCTCATAGAAGCACAGAACCAAATCAAAGGCAACCCCCCCCCCAGTTCTGTAATTGTGTAGGTTTTTTTTTTAATGTAGACTGCATTGTGTCTCTACCAGAAGCTTTTCTTCTTCTGTGGGCTAGGCTGTCTGGCTTATTGATGAGTCATGCTAGTTCCTTCATTGTAATAATATGGCAGATTCACTGAAATCAAACAAAAATGAACATTTGGAACTATTAGAATTTAAATTTATTTCTTTAAAACAGCTGTATAATTGTTTCTTTAAATGACCTGGTATAAAAAGATAGCATAATGTAATATAAATACTTGAAAAATTCTGCATTCATAACCCCTTGAAATTATATCTCCTTCTATCAAATGCACAAATGTTTAAATGAGTTAAGGCATGTTTTCTGCATATAAGACTGAACTGGCAAAAACGTGATGTTTTACAAATAACCCATTATGATACAATAGAATCATAGATTGTGTGTTGTTTACATTGTGGTACAGAGACTGTGGATGTGATCCTAAACAGAGTTATGCCCTTTTAAGCCCATTGACTTCAGTGGACTTAGGAAGGGATAACTCTGCGTAAGAGGGTACTGTCTGTCAGCCATAGACATTAATATTTAATGTCTTAGGGAAACTTTGTGTTGCCAGTACATGCAATCCTTGCTTCTGAAATATTTACACTTAATTCTGCATATACATGATATTGCTTAAACTTACTAAAACATGACTGCAGGAGATCCACGATTGGATCTTTTTCTCTCTTTCTTGATAATAAAGCAGACACTGGGACCCAGTCTGGATTGGGACCATAAGAACATAAGAGACGCTAATGTTGGATCAGGCCAAAAGCCCATCTAGTCCAACACTCTGTCACACAGTGGCCAAAAATACCAGGTGCCATCAGGAGGTCCACCAGTGGGGCCAGGACATTAGAAGCCCTCCCACTGTTGCCCCCCCAAGCACCAAGAAGACAGAGCATCACTTGCCCCAGAGCCCCTATCTATACCTTGTGACCACAGCATGATGAAGGAAGGCCCACTCCTATGGATCTGCTGTTTGTCCTGCAGAAGAAAACCAGCAAGTGTGCCGTATGTGTCTCTTCCCACACAGGGAAAATAGCAGCTCCAGGGTGGTGTTATTTAGATCAAGAAAATAGCTTTGCAGAAAGAGTTAAAGCCCCTTCTCACCCACTGTGGCCCTGATCCAGATCACCCCATTGCACACATCTGTTTTTATTATTTAAAAAACCATGGAAGGTCCTGATCATGCATCTGCCATATAATGTACAGGTTTTCTCTTAGTTACACGTGTGTATAGAGACTACCAAAAAGAAATTCTTAATTTCATAATTAGTCCTCTAAGCACATCTGAGTTGTTCCATACAGAAGTTATATGGGGTGCAAGAGCAGAGGCTGTCAACTGGTGTGAAACTGTCAACTAGTGTGAAAGTTCTATTCAATTGCAGACATTTGTATTCTAATTGTCACATGCATTCTCTTTTCTTCTTTTAGTAAATATATTATTTGGAAAGTCAGAAATGGTGCTTATCTGTGGATTTTGAATTCATCTGTCCAGCAGAGTACAGTATGTCATGCAATTCTTATTTATCAGTACAATGAGTTGAATCCCACAGTTCCTATGTAGAAGCAGAAGCTCTTTAGTCCCACAGAAGGAGCTTTCCTCTTATGCAAGAGGCTCTCTGCCATTAGAAGAACCTTGCACTAGGGGAAGGCCCCTTGTGATAGAAAAAAGTGCCTGTATTAGCACAGCCAATTTGTAGATCCAACTCTCTTGTTAGGGAGATGACTTAAAAAAACAGTGCCTTTATCATGGCTTACAGTAAGTTTCATAGCTCAGTTTGTGGTTCCCACTTTCCACTAAAGATTGTTCATAATGCCATATTGGACCATTAATGAGTACAGAAAAGTGGAGCTGAAGCATTCAGAATTCCCTTTTTATCAGTTGAATTTGGGCAGACAACTTGCCATGCTTAGCAAAATCTAACAATGTGTAAGGTGCATTCTTCTTTCTCTTTCTTAACTTGTAGTTTAGCACTTTCCTTTTTACTTATAGGGTCTAGGTTCAGTTATATTGTCTGCACAGACCACAAATGTTCAACTTTGCATTTAGACTTTCTAGGTGCTGGATTGCCCAGGCTTGCTTGATCTTGTCAGACCTTGGAAGCTAAGCAGGGCCATCATCACCAAGGAATACCAGGTCATTACGCAGAGGCAAACAATGGCAAGCCACTTCTGAACATCTCTTGCCTTGAAAACCCCATGGGGTTGCAATAAGTTGGCTGCGACTTGATAGTACTTTCCACCACCAGCAGCTGCTGGAAGCAACAGTGGAAATGGCTAGAGGTAATGTTCTGATCTGTCTTCCATGAAAAGAAGACAAAGAGCTTGTTGCACATAGCTGCAGTATAAACAAAGTCTTTATTAATAGTCATAGACCAGCACAAGTCTCAGCAAATGGGTAAGAGAAAAATTAAAATTAACTCCTACATATAAATTAGCTTATAATTCAAAGGGGAGTACAAGATAAATAAAATGATAGATAAAATTATTAAAATTCTGTAATATGTATATGTAAAAAGCCATCAATATCTGACAAATTTTACAAACTGGCCAGATAATGATGGCTTAGTGTAAAAAAGGTTTTTTAGCTTCTGTCTAATATTTTTATCCTTCCCTCTATCCAAGCAACTTAGAATGTTTTTTATTTATTTAGATTTATATGGCCTCTCCAGAGATCTGTCAGGATGGCTCATAAGTAAGCACAATACCATAATCATAAAAACAATATAGATTATCGGTATTAAAAATGTACGTGCCTCACTGATTCTTCCTCCATTTTATCTTGACAATGATACTGTGAGACAGGCTGCTAGCCTGAGAATTTATACATGACCTAAGGTCACACAGTTATCTTCATGGCTGAGCAGGGACTTGAGCCAAAGGCCCTCCAGTTCTTGCCAGACACTACTGTTCCACATGAGCTTTTACCATTCTAGGGTTTCTGCTAAGACCCCAAAGGCTTGCATGCTTCACCAGGTTGTCGGTCAGGTCCCCTGGCAATAACAATTTAAGCCTTACATAGAGAAAAAAATATCATTTTAAAACAATTGCAAATCAACAACTTATATTCTGATAATGAAGTCGGGATATCTTTGGAGACTTAAATCCAGTGACTGGAGCTGTGAACGGGCAAGACAGATCTTTCTACAAACTTGAAAAGGGCCCTAGGTTTGCAGAGAAATGTAAAATCTAAAAAAAAATACTCTGGGCAGCTTTAAAAAATCCAAAAATGATTAAAGGAGCACATGTAGCTTTAAGCAACAGTTTCCCCCAGTGGCTGTTGCTAGGCGACCACAGCGTTCCAAGCTTGGCTCTGTCAGTAGAAGGCAGGGGGAGGGGTTAGGGCCCTTTCCAGCCCTATTTTAGCCTTTGAGGGAGAACTCATTGGGGCCAGGCCTGGCTTGGATTGCCAACTCCAGGTTGGGAAATTCCTGGAGATTTTGTAATGAAGTCTGAGGAGTGCAGGGTTTTTTTGTTTTGTTTTGTTTTTTTTTGGGGGGGGGAGGCCTTAGCATGGTATAATGCCATAGAGTCCCACCATCCAAAGCAGCTAGTTTCTCCAGGGGGACAGATATCTGTTGTCTGGAGTTCAGTGGTAATTCTAGAGGATCTCTAGGTCCCACCTGGAGGTTATTGACCCTAGGCTTGGCAGCAGCCTCTGGGTGATTTGATATCACCTGACTTGCTTGACTTAAGTAGGCCTGGCTGCTTGCTACTGTTGAACAGCATAGCCCCCCCCCCCATGAAAGCCAGTATGGGGCAGCAGTTAGAGCTTCAGATTAGGGTCTGTGAGATCCAGGTTCAGATCCCCATCTTGCTGTGGAACCTGACTGGGTGATTTTGGACCAGTCATATACTTTCAGTCTAACCTACCTCAGAGAGTTGTTGTATGGATAGAAAGGAGGAGAGAATAATGTAAGCTGCTTTGGTCCCCACTGTGGAGAAAGGTAGGGTCTAAATAAAGTAAATAATAAATATAGCTGAAAATGGGAGTTAGATAAAAGGTGGGTTGGTGAATGGCTGAGAAGGAGAGAATGAGGCAGGGAGAGGATATAGGGATTGCCAAGAGGAGGGAGAGGTTAGGAAATTCCTAGACATTTGAGGGAGCGGAGCCTGGGAAGGTTGAGGTGTGAGGAGGGAAAGGACCCCAGAGGGGTATAATGCCATAAACTCCACCCTCCAAAGCATCCATTTCCTCCAGGGAAACTAGGGTTGCCAACCTCTTGGTGGGGGTTGGAGTTCACCCAGAATTACAACGGTTTTCCAGATGATAGAGATCAGTTCCCCTGGAGAAAATGGCGACTTTTGGGGGGTGGGCTTTATGGTATTATACCCTGCTGATGTTGCTTCCCTCCCTTCCTTGCCCTCTCAAAGGTCCATCCGCAAATGTCCAGGGATTTCCCAACCTCTATCTAGCAACCCTAACTGGTAACTGTAGCTGGGAGATCTGTTGTGATTCTAGGAGATCTCCAGCTCCCACCTGGAGGTTGGCAAACCTAGAAGGAGAGAAGGAAGCCAGAAAAGGGGAGAGACTATGGGGGCTTTCAAGAAAGGGGAAGAGGAAATTGTGGGAGAGGGGGAAGTGAGATGCCTCCCACAAATCCTTGCAGGTTCCCACTTGTATATGCCCATTTATATGCTCTGTCTCTTGGTAAAGGACTGTTGACAAGGTCTTGTCTAATAATCACTCTCCCTGTATTAAAATTAAAAGGTTAGATTTCCCTCTTCCTCCACCCCAGCCAGTATTTCATAGGTTTATTGTTGAACAATAACTTGATTGGCCTGGCAGCTTCTGTTGATGCTGGTAGAGGACTGCCTCAAGCTTCATCACACTCTTCTCTCTGGTCTTGCTGAGGTGCTCTTTCCATCTTGTCAGATATACTTCGCCATAGATCTTCTAGCTACCTCCTAGGCTGATTGTGCTCTTTCTT
Source organism: Gekko japonicus (assembly GCF_001447785.1). Lineage (NCBI taxonomy): Eukaryota > Metazoa > Chordata > Lepidosauria > Squamata > Gekkonidae > Gekko > Gekko japonicus. Next base: position 275,615 of record NW_015165271.1, on the reverse strand, counting down.
GTTCCTTCTCCTTTATGGTGAATTCTTATCTTCAGCCTCTCTCTCTTCTAGCTTTTAGAAGGCCTCAGCTGGTAGCTTTCTTTGCTGCTGTTTCCTGTAGATCTTTTGCCTTCCAAACACCTTCCAGTTGCTTCTCTGCTGCCTCTTCCCTCTCTGCCTCTCTCAACTGCCATTTAAGTACCCTCTCAGAAAGGTTCCACCCAAACAACTGTTGACCTGGCTGTCTTATAATTGTAGATTGAGGCATTCTGCTTGTGATCAGGACCCCATGACAACCCTTTCACTTGAATATCCATCTCCCAGACTTGCAACAGCTCAGCTCAAAGCACTCAATACTCTTCCTCCTCAGCTTTACCATATGGGTACTTGGGTTGCCAAGGGAAACAGTGATCTTTCTTGGAGTACTGAAATACTCCTATCCATTAGCAGTAACCTCATATTTCTTTAGCTACTCCTATAGAGTTGCATAAAATCTGTTGCTTAACATCATGGTTGGTCCTTCTGGAGGTATTAGTATGTGAATAAGCTTTGGCTTTGACCCTGCTTTCTGTCATGATGGTATATGTCAATTTTATTTGAATTTAAACTGGAAAACTGTTTCATTTATGTAGGCATCAGTGGGGAAATTTATGGTTCCATATATGGTTAAGTGAATGTAAGATGTTCCTTGCATTCACATTCAAGCTCTAAGAAGGGGTGAAGGACAAAGAACATTGAAAGGATTGCAAGGAAGGGTAAAGATCGTGGAAGAAAATATCACATTCTGATATAAGATATGCTTTAATGTGGATAAGCAATTTCCAGTGATTTTACCACCCTAAACTCCTTTGGGTTCCCGTTGTGGAGAAAAGTGGATTATAAATGAAATATTTTTTAAAAAATTAAAAGGACCAAATAAAAAGGTGACAGCAAAGTTTTGAAAAATGAAAAATGTATGGTTTTATATATCTAAACGTCTGACCTAAGTTGCTGCCCACTGAGGGAAACTAACCAACATGGCTGCATCTCTGCAATTCTAGTTAGTATTTTTAGTTTAAACTGTTTTTGTTCTTTTACATATTTAGGTTTTCCCCATGTTTCCTCCAAGCAACTCAGGGCAACATAAATGATCTTCCCTTCCCTATTTCCCTTATCCCTGTAGCTAGGTTAGGCTGAAACAATGACTGGTCCAAGGTTACCCAGTTAGTTTTCAGGGTTGTGTAGGGATTTGAACATGGCTGTCCTCAGTCAAGGTCCAGCAGTATAATCACTGTAACGTACTGGTTCTCTTCTACTTTGTCCTTCATAGTTTTCCTTTCCCAACCTCCACAAAGTACCTTTCAATCCATTAGGATATCTTGAGGGATTAGGAGACTAATAACTTCTTCCCAATCTGGAGCACTGCAATACTTAACTGAAAGAGTTTTTTAAAAAAACGAACTAAATTTATGCAGCATATTGAAAAGGGAAGATCTGTGCTATTACCAGTTCTAGTAGTTTATGTCAAAGGTTTGTGCAAGATTATATTCTTTAATGCTCTGTCCACCATTATTTTCTGTTTGGGCTATATGGCTCTGAGCTGCTGTTATTGTTCCTCTTTAGACCTATCACATATTGTGTGCTTCCAAATAAGGTTTAAGAAAATTATTGTGTGGAATACAAACATCTGGATTTTGCTTATAAACCTCCACAGATAGTATTTTATTATCTAGAAGCATAATCAGTCCAGCTTTAGTACAGGTACGATGAGCAAAGACATAACAAATATTTCATTAAAAACCAGTTCATGTCCCCTAGGGAGATGCCTTAGAGATGAGATGAGGATCAGAGATTTCTCCTGCATTTTTTAGTAGACTGTTTTCACCAGAATGATGTTTGTTAGTTCATTATTGCCTAAAGTGGCCTTAATTTTATTATGATGCATGCTTAAAAGTAAAGGAGCACTGTAGTTCTCATTTTTGTGCGCTTCCCACATTTCACCTACATATGGTAAAATTTTATCATATCAAAATGTTAATATATGAATAAATTTGCGTAACAGAGAGGATTTCTGTTTAATTAAAAGGTGTCCAGAGACATGACCTTGCTCCAGATAAAAAAAAGAAATTTAGCTAATTAAGTTTTGGATAAATGATGAGAACATATATAAGTGTGGTCTGCCTACTGCCACAGTAACAAAACAAAACCAAAATATAATAGGTATAGCTCTCTTCCTCCTGTGCTTATTTAGACAACCGAAATACTAGTTTGTCTGAATAAAAGTCCACCAGCCATTGTGTTCTCAAATTATGTAATAAATCCATATAGATTGTAATGATAGCTTGAACCCCCTATTTAGACTAACCTGAATTACAAGAGATAAACAGAATATTTACTCATCCCTTATGAGCTGCTGCTGATATGTAAATTTATTCTTTGACTTTGCACAAATATACTTTTGAGCTACTGCTTAAACACTTCAAGGTCCTTAGCCAAACAATTTTAATGATGCCTCCCATAATATGAAAGTGTGACATTTGGTTGAATACCTTGTGCAGTGGTGATACTGCAGGAGAGTGTAAACAACCCCCACCCCACCCAGACACACATCAAGTAATTGTGCAACACCTAGATAATGTATAATTTTACTGTTTATATCCATCTTGACATTTTTTATCTGCCAAAGGCAGGTTTCATTTGGATTCTTAATCTGAGATTTATTTGGTGGATCTGGAAGTCATAGCTGGAGTTCCCACAGGAAATGGTCCATCTACCAACAGATTAAATGGCAGTCCTGCAGTTGTTAAGGGAGCTCTCCGTTTAACACGCATATATACTCATTCAGTCAGCACTGTGGAGAAAAATTAAAGTAGTAACCCAGGTTTAGGAACAATGTAGCTAAAAAGTCCCATATTTGCTAAATGACAAAGGGTTATATAGCAGCATTTTCATTTTATTATTCGTGCTTGAATTTCTTGTTTGCTTTGTTGAGTCTGCTGACGAATACTAATAAATGCCTGCAACAATCCAGACGGGAGATGCCTGGCAACAAAGCTATGCGGTGGACCTCCCTGATCTTCTCTAGTTCACAACCTGACCTTTTGAAAAATTGCCTGGGCTAAGCTGCAGAATTTGGGTGTAATGGTTATTGTTAACTCCAGCTTTAGGATTTATTAATTTGTGTGATCAAGACTTACCTATACTTCAAAGTTTCAAAAGACCAAACACAATCATCCATCCATTAGAACTAACATTGTGTTTCATTGAAATCCCCCTTTACTATCTGTCTAGCAATTCTGCTGGTGTGTGTGTGTGTGTGTGTGTGTGTGTGTGCGCGCACTCATAGAATCTCAGGCATGTCTTTAGAGCACAGGCAAAAATATATGTCGAAGTCAAACTGATTTATATTTCAAAATCTAAGGCTTGAAAATAATAAATACCTAAGGAATCCAGTGATATTTACACAGTGGTTGCTTAATGATCACAGCTGACATTGAGTACCATATTATGATTAACTACCTATGAGAAGTGGTTATCTAATGCTGTATCTGCCCAAATGGAAAAAACAAACAAACTATTTTTCTGGAGTAGGAGAAAAATTATTAAACTAAAGTCTTTAGGGGATTCTTCGCAGTGCCGTTCTGCAGTTGCCCCAGTGGCTTATAGATGCTCTTCATTTGCATTATTGTGCATGGGTAGCGAAATAAAAACATGAGCAACATTAGCATCAAAGAAAGGTCCCTGCCCTCAAGAGTATACAAATCAAAATTTCAACAAGGTAGAAAATACAGGGAGAGGCAAGTGGATGAATGTGAACAAATGAAGTCACAAACGCTTAGGCTTACGGATGACAAAGGTTCAGATTAAATATTGGCAAGAGACAGAAACACCCCAAATAAAGCACTACAGGTACTCTCATTTAGTTTGCAAAAGACTGTATCTATTCAAAACACATATTGGATTAACTGTTGAAAAACATCCTCTTGTCAAAGTGGCTTGGATATGCAGCTGTACATCAGATGGAAAGTTCATGTACATGTTTTGTGTAGATGGGTTTTTATGTAGGGCATTTCAAACAAGTAGTTCTGTTTACATACTCTTAAGTGGTATCAGTGGATAGTAGACTTGTGTGTGTGTTTTGTTATTACTTAACAAAATTTGGTGTCTTAGAACTATTATAATTAATATGAAATGAAACCAATTCCCCATCTAAATGGCCTAGAACAAAAAAAATAAACCCTATGATTTTCTTTCATTTTGGTCTCTTTCTTTAATTATTGTGATCTTGCCTCTCTGATTCTACTAGTTGCACTTTTATAAGTGCCTTTCATTGTCTCAAAAAGGGGTACCCCTTTAATCTAACTGACATTTGGAAGTGTGAATATCCTACAATATGCTACAACCCCCATGAGATTCATCTCGTTTGGATGGAAAACCATGAAGGTATAGACCCACAAGGTGGGGGAGGGCTTCCATTGAAATCAGTGGGAAATAACAATAGAACTATGAAAATAAAACAATAATGAAATTAAACTATATGAAACAACCCAATAGCAAAAAGTCCCTTTTAAAATTAATAACAAAAATGAAAAGAAATTGAAAACAAAGTCTCCATGCACAAGTCTAGTGGGTAAGTACAGAGATCCCAAGGTGGGAAGGGGGGATTTAATTCATATGAATTACTGGAAAACATTTATTTATTTATTGAATTTCTACCCTGCCCTCCCAGCCGAAGCCGGCTCAGGGCGGCTTACATAAAATCAACACAGAATTTACAATAAAGCAAAAAATATAAATTAGATTAAAACAATTCTAAAAGCATAAAAATACCATACAGTAAAGTGCTAGTGACATTAATTTCATAATGGCTACTGTTATTCAGTTCTCTCTTCTCACAGTCGGTTCTTCAGTCTTCTTTAATTCTCCTTCCGGCAGCTGACTCAGGCTGTTTTTGGAATTTCAAAAGAAAACAGGGCTCTCTTATTTATTTATATTTATTTATTTTTGGATTTGTATCCTGCCCTCCCAACGGCTCAGGGCGGCTAACATGTGGCAAAGCCGGGTTAAATAGATAAAATACAACAAAACAGAACAGCGTTAAAACAACCGCAATAAAACTCATACAATATTCAAGGTGCTCTGATATTGTCCTATATATAAATCACCCAAGATGGGAACAATGATCCCAATTCAGCGGCCAGCTGTCTCACTAGTGCGGTCTCCAGCAGCGCTGTTCTAGCTTCTGCCAGGCGATGCTTGCCCCCTTTATAGGGGCAGACGATGAAGCAATACCACAGTGGTGGAATAGTGGCGGCGGCGGCTCCTACTCAAAAGCCTGGCGAAAGAACTCCGTCTTGCAGGCCCTGCAGAACTGCACAAGGTCCCGCGGGGCCCGGATCTTTTCTGGGAGCTCGTTCCACCAGGTAGGAGCCGCCAACGAAAATGCCCTGGCCCTAGTAGGGGCCAACTTAACGTCTCGGGGGCCTGGGACTTCCAGGAGTTGGAGACTCCCCGATCGTAGTGCTCTTGAGGGAACATACGGGGAGAGGCAGTCCTTCAGGTAAGCCAGACCCCGGCCATTTAGGGCTTTAAAGGTAAGAACCAGCACTTTGAAGCAAATCCGGTATGCTACCGGCAGCCAGTGCAGCGCTTGCAACATAGGCTGGATGTGGTCTCGCCTAGAGAGGCCCATCAACAGCCTGGCCGCAGCATTCTGCACTAGCTGCAGCTTCCGTATTTGCGACAGAGGCAGCCCAAAGTAGAGAGCGTTACAGTAGTCTAGCCTCGAGGTGACCATTGCATGGATCACAGTGGCCAGGTCTTCACGGTCAAGGTAAGGGACCAACTGCCGAGCCAGCCGCAGATGGTAAAAGGCCACCTTGGCAGTGGTTGCCACCTGGGTCTCCATCATTAACGAGGAGTCCAGGAGCACTCCTAACCTCCCATGCAGGCACCAACGGCACCCCGTCGAAGGCCGGGAGAGGGAGCCCCACCCCTAGATCGGTCCGACTCAGGCCCAGGAC
>NW_015165271.1:265788-269597 GCF_001447785.1 Gekko japonicus | reverse complement strand
CTGGTGGAAGAGCTCCGTTTTACAGGCCCTGTGGAACTGCAAAAGATCCCGCAGGGCCCTGATCTCCTCTGGGAGCTTGTTCCACCAGAGAGGAGCGACCATTGAGAAAGCCCTGGCCCTGGTTACTGCCAGCCTGGCCTCCTTAAGACTCAGGTGGGCCAGTTGGCTCTGAGCCCCTGATCGCAGTGCTATCTGCCGTTCGGAAGGGACAAAGCTAGCAAAGGCTGTGAGGAGGAGAAGTGGTCCAAAAAGCTACTTCGATTCAGATGCCTACGGAGATCGTCCGTCAGAGCGACCAGCACTGTCTCCATTCCACGGCGCGGGCGAAAGCCAGACTGGAAGGGATCGAGGATGGAAGCCTCATCCAGACAGCTCTTCTTCTGGATTTAAGACAAGGGCAGTCCCATGTGGAGAGCATTACAGTAGTCCAATCTCAAGGTGACCATCATGTGGATCACTGTTACCAAGTCATTGTGTTCGAGGAAGAGAACCAATTGCCTAATCAGCTGAAGGTGATAAAAGGCTGATTTGGCAGTGGCTGCTACTTGGGCCTCCATTGTCAAGGAGGCATCTAGGAGCACTCCCAGACTCCTAACCTCCGGCACTGGCACTAAAGGAGCCTCATCAAAGGTTGGAAGCGGGATCCCTACTCTCAGGCCACCCTGGCTCAGGCAAAGGACCTCCATCTTCATTGGATTCAGTTTCAGCCAGCTCAGCCTAAGTCAACCAGCCACAGCTTGTAATGCCTGGTCCAGATCTTCGGGTTTGGAGTTAGACTGGCCACCCAACAACAGATAGAGCTGGTTGTCATCTGCATACTGGTGACATCCCAGCCCATGCCTCCAGGCAATCTGGGCAAGGGGATACATATAGACATTAAAAAGCATTGGGGACAGCACTGCCCCTTGGGGCACTCCACAATCCAATGGGTGCCTTCAGGATAGCTTTTCACCCAATGCTACCCTTTGTTTTGTCCTGACCTTGGAGAAAGGAAGCAAGCCACTGCAAGGCCAGTCCCTGGACTCCAGTGTCGGAGAGGCAGTGGATCAGTAGCTGATGGTCAACCATGTCGAACACTGCTGACGGGTCTAACAGCACTGCCATTCCACCCTGATCCAGATGCCTCCAAGGTCATCCATGAGGAGACCAGTGCCATTTTTGTCTCTTGGCCCAGGTGAAAGCTGGACTGGAAGGGATCTAGAATGGAAGCATCATCCAAAAAGCCCTGTAACTGAATCGCCACTGCTGTCTCTATTAAATAGGGCAAGTTGGAAACCGGCTGATGGCCAATTCGGCCAGATCCTATGGTTTTTTCAAGAGAGAGTGGACTACTGCCTCCTTAAGTGCCCCCAGGAACGGCCCCTCTGAGAGGGACTTGTTGATGCTCTTCCATAGGGCACCTCGAAACCCCTTGCAACCGGCCTTATTTAGCCATGAAGGGCATGGATCAAGGGGGTACATGTTAGGGCGTACAGTTAGGAACAATTTGTCAACTTCCTCTAGGCTGAGCAGGCTGAAGTGATCCATAATCTACTTTCATAATTGAGTGGTACAGTTCTGTGAGATATAGCTATATAACATGCTTATTTGAACATTTGAATTGATTCAAAGGGTTGTTTATATGGCATGTCAGAAGTGGTCCGAAATTACAGATCTCTCCAGAACTGTTTCTAGCTTTTGAATAGAGCAACTCTGTGACATGTTATCTAACACAAAATTAAACCTACAGAGGATGTCCCCTCATGGTCTACAAAACTTGAAGCAAAAAATTGGGGAATTGACACATGGCCATGTTTTATATAATCACAATGTGACCCAATTTTTGTATAATTGGAAGCATATCTCACAATTATGTTTAAATGCTTTAATCACAAATAGGAACCTTCTTGGTCCATTTTACATTATTTTCTTTTGCTTTCTGGTCGATGATGTACCTATATTGATTAGACCTCTTTGACCAATTCTTTTGGTCATATTACTTATCTAAACCGAGGCCTTACCTGATAGCATAGGAGGCTGAAGAAATACAGCCAGGGGAGGGGGAGGATGCACAAAACACATTTATGACTAAGAAAACTTGCTATTCAAAGACTTCAAAGACTTGGCAACAGTGGAGGGAAGCAGATTTTAGTAGATGCCATACACATAAGTGTTTGGTCTTCAAGAGGTACGGAGAATATTGCTTTCCTCCTTTACTTCAGTGTCAAACTGACCATGGTAATGCATGGACAAAAGCATGTCCTGTACATCTGCAATTGAATAATGAAGGGGGGACAGTCCATATTGTCATAATTTGTATGGTTTTTGTAAGGGTTGGCTTATCAAGGAAGAATACAGGCAGACATAGAGTATTTACAATAAATGATCATGTAGAAATCAACTGATTAAATGACTCACTTCCATTTACATTATATCCATAATAAGGCTAGAGAAATGTAGCCTGAGAGAGAAAATTATGTCATAGCACTAGAAGAGTGTTAGTAGCAACTGGGGGGGGGGGTGTCATTTTTATTCCTCCCTCAGGAAAAGCAGAGCACGACAGTTTCAAGTAGATTTTTGAGGAATTAACTTCACCTGAGTATTCTTGGATTAGCATCTGATTGTTTGCTTTACATGCAGAGAACTGCCCTGCCACTATTTAATGTGTATCTAAAAAGGCTGTTCTTAAACTAACACTTGTGAAAGATAGTATGCTCATGTATCTGTTTAGGGGGAAACCATTGAGTTGCATCCAAAGAATAATAGTTTCATAAAAACTGTACATAAAAGACAAACACACAGCCTTGTGCACTTTTCTTGGGATTACTTTCTGGTAATGTTTGGAGATCGGCAAGATTTGAGTTTAGTAGCACCTTAAAGGCCAACAAGATTTTCTGGGTATAAGCTTTTGAGAGTCAGAGCTCCTTTTATCAGGTAGAGATCTGCAATAAGTGAAATAGGCCAGCTTTGTTATCCCTAAACAATACATACGAGTTATGTGTTCTGAAACTGTAGTTTTCACCTGTGGGGCATATTCCTAATGATGCAGGGCTTCTGGGTGGAAAGGGGAAGTCACAATGTGTACTGTATATATCTTTTATCCTGACAGTGCTCCCTTTGCCCAGTTCACATATCATAACCTGATTTCTCTCTGGGTAACACTATTTATTTATTTATTTATTAAATTTCTACCCCGCCCTCCCGACGAAGCGGCTCAGGGCAGCTTACAAACAATTTAAAACCAATGTACAGTTTAAAACCAGCAAATACAAAATAAAATACAATTCATACAATTTCAATAAATACAGTTAGGCTACATAAATAAATACAGCAGCATCCTATAATAAAGTGCTAGTGCGGTCCCACCGGAGTAATCAGTTTTTATTGGAACGCTTGGCGAAACAGCTCAATTTTTACAGCTCTACGGAACTGCTGGAGGTCCCATACAGCTCTAATCTCATTTGGGAGCTCGTTCCACAGCATTGGCACTGCCAGGGAGAACACCCTGGTCCTAGTTACCACCAACCTGGCATCCCTAGGCCCGGGGGGGCAGGCGGTGTTGTGTTTCAGACCATACTGCTCTCAGGGGAACGTATGGGGAAAGGCGGTCCCTCAGGTAGCCAGGCCCCTGACCATTTAGGGCTTTAAAGGTCAAAACCAGCACCTTGAAGCAAATCCAGAATGCTATTGGAAGCCAGTGCAACAACTTCAGCACAGGCTGCATGTGCTTCCACCTGGGGAGGCCCATCAGCAACCTGGCTGATGCGTTCTGCACCAGCTGCAGCTTCTGGAGTTGCCCCAAAGGCAGCCCCATGTAGAGAGCATTACAG
>NW_015165271.1:249956-265688 GCF_001447785.1 Gekko japonicus | reverse complement strand
CCCCTCGGCACTGGCACTGACGGTGCCCCACCAAAGGCCGAAAGTGGGGCCCCTAACCCCGGACCACTCCAATTTAGGCAAAGGATCTCCGTCTTCGTTGGATTCAATTTCAGTCGACTCAACCTAAGCCATCCCGCCACATCCTGCAATGCCCGATCCAAATCTTCCGGGGTAGAGGCAGACTGACCACCCAACAACAGATAGAGCTGGGTGTCATCTGCATATTGATGACACCCAAGCCCATGCCTCCGGGCAATCTGTGCAAGGGGGCACATATAGATGTTAAATAGCATTGGGGAGAGCACTGCCCCTTGGGGCACACCACAAACTATTGGGTGCCTTCAGGACATCTCTTCCCCAAGTGCCACCCTTTGTCCCCGACCCTGGAGAAAGGAGACAAGCCATTGCAAGGCCAGCCCCTGAATCCCCACATTGGCAAGGCGGTGGGCGAGCAGCTGATGGTCAACCATGTTGAGTGCCGCCGACAGGTCTAAAAACAGCAGCACCACCATCCCGCGCTGATCCAGATGCCTCCGGAGGTCATCTGTGAGGGTGACCAGTGCTGTCTCCGTCCCGTGACCAGGATGGAAGCCGGACTGGAAGGGATCCAGCATGGAATTGTCATCCAGAAAGCTCTGCAACTGTATCACCACTGCCCTCTTTATTAATTTGCCCATATAGGGCAAATTGGAGACCGGCCAATAGTTGACCGATTTGACCGGGTCCAAAGATGGTTTGTTTAAGAGAGGGTGGACCATCGTTTCCTTGAGAGCCCCTGGGAATAGGCCCTCAGAGAGGGACCTGTTGATAATGTCCCTAAGGGGCACGGATCAAGGCTGCATGTGGTTGGACGTACCGTTAGAATCAATCTGTCAACTTCCTCGGAGAAGGCTGAAATAATCCAGAATGGGATCAGATGTGCATGGGGCCTCGAGTTCACATACTGTCTCAAGTGTGGCCGAGAGGTTGCGGTGGAGCAACAAGACTTTATCTGCAAAATAGCTCACAAAAGCTTCACAGCCTATATCCAATTCCCTAACATTTTGACTGTTCTGTGGCAGGGTGGTTAGAGACCAAATCGTTCTATATAATTGTGCCGGGCGCAAGCTTGCAGACACAATTGTGGCTGCATAGAACTCCTTCTTTGCAGCCTTGGTTGCCATCTCATATGACTTCATAAACGTTCAATAGGATGTTCTTGATGCTTCATCATGAACCCGTCACCACTGTCTCTCTAGCTGTCTGAGCCTTTGCTTCATCAGCCTCAGCTCCTGGGTATACCAAGGAGCCAGCCTTGAGTGAGGGCGCAGAGAGCGTCTGGGAGCGATCTCGTCAATGGCCACCGAGATTCGGCTATGCCAATCCTCGACTAGCTCATCTAACAAGCCACCAGGGGACAATGGATCCCGGAGAGCCATCTGAAGCCACAGTGGGTCCATTAGGCTCCATGGGCGAGCCAAAATCTGCTCGCCGCCCAAACAGAATTGGGGTGACAAGTTGGGGGCGGGGCATCGGTCTGAGAGATGGCGGACGCTGAGTGAGGTCTCTCCCACCCCAACCGTTCCCTTCCTCAACAAAACTGAGCCACACGACCCCAATCACTGCCAAAAGGTATGGGTAAATGAGGAGGAGCTCGCACAAAACATATTGATTCCCCTCAGAAGCCTTTAACGGTATATTTTGCATTGGAAAAACCATCAGGGGGCAAGACAGGGCGGTCTGATTCCTTACTCAAAATGGCGACCGGCGGAGCGGAGCTTGTTGGGTCTCAGGACTTGCTGACCAAAACTGATTTTACCATTACCCTACGGGACTTTAAATCAGACCCTCAATGATATAATGAAGCCCATTACAGAGCCATGATGCAGGGGGCAATGAGCCAAATGTCCCAAACGGTGGAAATAGCCATGGAAAACAGTTTGGCTAATCAGGAGAACATTCAAGACCTACAACTCCATGAGCATTGGGCGAGGGGAAAAATAATTGTCCTGGAGACTAAACTAAGAGACCGCCACCTTAAATTCAGGGGTTTCCCAGAATCATCGGAAGATTTTGGAAGAAAACACAGATGTAGTAGCGTTTATGGGATCGTGGCTGGCTACTACACTGCGACTAGATGCAGGGATCACTCCAACAATCCTAAATGCCTATCGGTTGAGCGCCCTGAACCCCGGTAAGAGGCAGCTTCCGCGGGACATAATGGTGGAGTTCCTGGACTCACGTACCCGAAAACGCATCCTGCAAGAAGCCAGGGTCCAGGGAGACTTACCGTTTAAAGATAATAAAATCCAGGTCTTCCCTGACCTTTTGGCAGAGGCGCTGCAGATCTGGCGGGAACTAAAGCCGGTAACTAATAGACTCAAGGAGGTGGGGCTCTGTTATAGATGGCTAGCATCAGGAAACCTCCTAGTTCACCACCAGGGCATCTCCCTGCAAGCCGGCAATGAGGAATGGGATTTTAAGTTGCTGAAGGAGTTGAAGCTTTCAGCCTCGACAGACCCTCGCCTGAAGAAAATCTTCAAGAGGAAACTTGAGCTCCTGAATTCGCCTATGCCCTGGAGCAAGATACCTGTTCGCAAAACTTCTTAATCAAGTGTTTAGCTGTCTACAGCAGTGCTCGCCTTTTTTCTGTTTTGGCGTGGATCCATGGGTTATTGTTTGTAAGCTTAGCCATATATAGCAGTGCTTGTTACTTTTAGGGGTTTAGTGTAGTGGCATTTTAAGTGTGTGTTCAAACATGTTGTTGTTGAGAGGGGGTGGGGGGGCACTCGAGCCCTTGGCTGGTGGTAGGACTGTAGGGCGGAGCCATGGGGCTCTACGTTGGTGTCACCAATGTTCCTGAAGGTTCTTTAAGGGTATCAGTGATTAAAGTTACTAGTATGTGTCTGCTGTTAATGATAGTTGGAGGTCTGTTGGTGGGATAGGTGGGGGGGATCGAGGACTACTACAGCTACTTTTTGGGACATGTTTTCTTGTCATGGGTCAGAGGGAGGGGGGAGGGGTGTATGGGGTTTAGTTAAGTTATTGTTAAAGGTTTTTGTCATCCAGTTCCAGGAGCTGCAGCACTATATATTAAATGGTGTAATAGCCTGGAACAAAAGAAGGAGTTCTTTCCTTAATGAATTAAGACCAGTAACAGTGAAGGAATTTGTGGTCCTGAATAGTGATTGGCTGAATATTTTTAATGAACTGAGGCTAGAAACAGAATGAATTTATTAACCAGATTACTTCTACTGGACTAAGGCTAGACACAGTAAGAATTTTTTTTAGCCAGACCAGTGGTGGGCTTGACCACTCCTATAGGAGTAATGAATTTGTGTGAGGTGCCCAGTACATGTGCTTAAAGCATCTTTTTTTAGCCTCCCTCTATAACACCGAAAGGATTGGCTGCCTGTTGGCGTTTGCCCAGCATAAGGAATATGGCAAGTAGCCGAGTGAAATTTTTATCTCTAAACTGTAGAGGGACTGGTGATGTAATCAAAGCCAAACTGCTTCCAACTTTTCTGAAATGCTCCAAGGCTGACATTATATTCCTGCAAGAAACTCACCAAAATAAGAAACAATCATTTCTCCTATCCTCCCATTGGAAGCCTCTTCAATTTTTGGCCCCTGGTACCAGTAAATCAAGAGGTGTGGCGATCCTGATAAGTAGAAATATTAGATTTCAACAAAAGGGAGTGGTGGTAGACCCAAGTGGGAGATATATCTTTATGAAGGGGCACCTTGATGGAGAACTGTTAACTTTGACTTCAGTGTATGCCCCTAACACAGCCCAAATATCGTTTCTAAGATCCATGTTTACAGACCTATGAAACTTTAGTAAGGGATAGATGGTATTGATTGGTGACTAACTATATAGCTGATCCAGCACTGGACCGGTCGTCAAGTCACTGAAATTATGTCAAATCACCACGTGCCTACGTTGACCAACTGGTACTGAACGATATATTTAACGGAAATGGCTTATGTGACATATGGAGACTGCAACACGATCATGAGAAAGACTATACCTTTTTTTCATCGAAATACAAGTCTTTTAATAGAATAGACTACATATTGGTCTCCACCTCACTGAGGGAGAGGGTACAGTCTTCATCGATAGGGGTACGAGAATGGTCGGACCACGTGCCAGTGGATTGTGTCCTTAGAGGCAATGGACAGTCACAACGCAATTTTCACTGGATGTTAAACAAATCTTTATTGTCCAACCCGGTTGCAGTGCAGTACATCAAAGACGATATTAAAGACTTCTTTCGACATAATTTAGAAGGCAGTGTTCCATTGGAAATAGTCTGGGACTCCCTCAAGGCGGTGATCAGAGGAAAATGCATAGCAAAAGCCTCATAGCCTATATCCAATTCCCTAACATTTTGACTCCTCTGTGGCAGAGTGGTTGACATCAAACTTGCTGGCACGAATTCACTCTCTGGAGTGAACTCACAAGTGAACTTTTAGTCAGAAGATATATTAGCAACTTCTGATAACCCGGAAGAGGTTGGAAGCCATGGAAACATAGCGTATCCAGAGAAATATTCAGCAACTCAAGCATAACTACAACTATAGAGGCCCTAAGACCTTACGGTACCTGTCCTGGAAACTCCCGAGTACAACATGCGGACCACACCATCTCCTGTATACGTGATAGGGAAACATACGGACTTCCTCCAAAGACATACTTAAGGTCTTCAAACAATTTTACAAAACTTTATATGACACGACTAACCCGGCTCTGTCCAAGATCTCTGTGTATTTGGCATCCAATGGGAGTATCCCACATCTTTCGGAGTCCCACAAAGAATATCTAGACGAGCAGATAACGACGCAGGAAGTTGTTCAAGCGATAAGCAGAATGAAGAGCAACAAGTCACCGGGGCCGGATGGCCTACCTACTGAGTTCTACAGAAGTTTTCAAGATGACTTAGCCCAACCGCTTGTGGATATTTTCAATTGAATACTGAACTCCAATCCGATGCCTCCATCGTGGAACTCTGCAAGAATTATAGTGCTGCCTAAACCGAGGAAGGACAAGTCAGATCCGAAGGCATATCATCCTATCTCGCTCTTAAACTGTGACTACAAGGTTCTGACTACTATTCTCTCTCTGCGGTTAAGAAAGAGAATAGCTGGATATATACACCTCAACCAGTCAGGTTTCATCCCATCAAGAGATATTGCTGACAACGTAAGGAAGACGGTAGATCCGATTCACTATTGCAGGACCCACTGAATCAAGCCGTCTTTTATATTATCTCTGGATATCGAGAAAGCCCTCGACACCATGGAGTTTACCTATCTTAGATCATTGTTACATAGGATGGACTTTGAGGCTAAATTTGCCTCAGCTATGCACACTATATACACATCCCCATTGGCTAGTCTCAACATGAATGGAATCTTTTCTAAAGAGTTTTCTCTGAGGCGGGGCACCCGCCAGGGATGCCAAGCTGTCTCCACTCTTATTTGCGCTCACTTTTGGTATCTGAAATCCGGAGCAAGGAGAGCATTTCTGGTGTACGGGTTGGGGGAAAACATCTGAAAGCCAGCATGTTCGTGGATGATATTGTATCATACCTAACAGAGCCATCAATATCACTCCCGGCGCATTTGTCTATGTTGTCTAAATTCGGTGCCATTTCTGGCCTTAAGGTAAACCAGTCCAAGACCATACTGTACCCTATCGTATTGGATGCCTCAACCATTCGGGAGATACGCCGTGACCATTCCTTCCAGTAGACGATGCAGTACTGGCAGTACTTGGGTTTCAGAATTCCTCTTGACTTCAAAGATATTTTACGATACAACCACACTGAAGCTAATAACAAAACTGTGTCATTAATGACACGGTGGGACGTCAAACTACTATCGTGGGTGGAGCGTGTAAATGCGGCGAAGTCTATGATTATGTCGAAGTTTTTGTATCTGTTTAGGACATTGCCCATATTCATACCTTTCACTGTATTTAAGCGATGGCAGAGGAACCTAAATGACTTTATTTGGAGCTATAAGAGGCCTAGGGTCCGGTTTAAGACGATGCACAGAACAAAATCAAATGGGGGCCTAGCTATTCCGGATGTCTATTTATATTACTCGGCAACGGTCTTAGCGAATGTAGTCAAACAATACCATGTCTCGTATGAGGCAGACTGGAAATGTATAGAGCAGACCTTTTTGCGGTCGGAGACATTCCGGGAAGCTTTATGGCAGCCCGCAACGGTCGGACAACACAAGCAGCACGATCAGCTTTTTCTTAAAGCTGCATTCCATGTGTGGGACAGGCACAAGAAAGGTCTAGTTCCACCGTGGTCCTCCTTAATCAGTTTTCTGGACCAGCCTTGGTTCCCCCTTGGTTCCGAGAGCATTCGGAAACTGGAGGAAAGCGCACCTGACCAGGTTCATAGACATAGTCCAGAAGGATGACATGAAGGATAAGGCGACGCTTGAGAGTATGGGGAAAACAACCCTCCCCTGGTTTGAATACCTTCTGCTGAGGCATCTCTTCTACTTGGTGAGGGATAGAATCGCTTTTTTGAAACCGCTAATGGTATTCAAGCGCCTTATGAACTCCAAGGTCCTACAGGTGAAAGGCATGATCTCTCTCTCTCTTTTTTAAATTTTATTTTTCAAGTTTTTAATACGAAAAAGAAAAAGAAAATATATCTAATATATAATAATCATGTTGTGAAGTTTACATTAAACATTGTTTTCAATCCATCTGTTAATTTTTTGCCATTTTTTAAAAACTTGTTTTCTTCTTTTCCTGATAACATCATATTCAACTTATCCATTTCTGCTATTTCAAGGATTTTCATAATTAGTTCTTCTCTACATGGTATTTTATCTGTTTTCCAGCATTTTGCCACAAGGATTATAGATATTGTAAGTATATATAATATAATACACAGTTCATTATGCTTAATTCCATCTGGAGTTATATTAAGTAGGTATATTTCTGGTAAGAGCTTTAACTCTATCTCCGTAATCTCATTAATTAATTGTTTAATAGTTTTCCAAAATTTTTGGATCTTTTCGCAATGCCACCATATATGATAGTACGTTCCTATATTATTTCTGCATCTCCAACAGTTTCCAGAAACACCTTTATAACATTGAACTAATTTATCAGGTGTCCAGTGCCATCTGTATAACATTTTAAATATATTTTCCTTATATGACGTAGATCTTAGAAATTATGTTTTTGCCCAGGCATCTATCGCTATGTTATGTCCAATATCTTTCATCCATATTACCATGGATGGTTTTAATACTACTTCTTGCATATCATCCTCCAATAAAAAATTATATAATTTTTGGATCAGCTTATCCACGGATGAAAGCCATATTTTATCTATTTCTAATTTTATTTTGACAAAATTTCTTTTTTTATCCTTGGTATATCTCGATTGTAACTGTATTTTTTCCCAATTGGTGAGATTGATATTTATTGTCTGCAGTACCTCGAATGATTTTAATTCGTTGTTTTCATTTAAAAGTGTTTCATATGTTA
The DNA here is from genome assembly GCF_001447785.1 of Gekko japonicus. Classification (NCBI taxonomy): domain Eukaryota; kingdom Metazoa; phylum Chordata; class Lepidosauria; order Squamata; family Gekkonidae; genus Gekko; species Gekko japonicus. The sequence goes on along the minus strand of NW_015165271.1, from coordinate 258,184 downwards.
CCCTTTTGTTATCTGTTAGTAATGTTGGTATTATAAAGGCCTCCAGTGGGGAGACCCACCTTGGAATTTTAAGACAGAATCTTTCTTTAATATTTCTCCAAATCTTCATTAATGCTCCCCTTATTATGTTGTTATGAAAGTTTTCTTGTATTTTATCTTCATGACCTTCCACTTTTAATAGTCTCTTATCTTCCAACAAAATCCATTCTTGAACCCAACCCATAGCTGCTGCTTGATAGTAGATATACCAATCTGGTATTCCTAGTCCCCCTTTATTTTTCTTCCCTCAGAGTAACTTCAGTTTCACCCGTGGTCTCTTCGCTTGCCAATTAAATTTCCTGACATATTGGTTTAGTTCTTTGAAAAATTTCTTATTTTTCAGTATGGGTATGCATTGCGCTAAAATAATATTCGTGGAAGGACATTCATTTTTATGGTGGCAATTCTGCGCATAAATGATATGTGCAGATCATGCCACTTTTGTAAATCATTCTTTATCTCTTCTAGTAACACTTTGTAATTATTTTCATATAGATTGTTGTTCTTATTTGAAATATTAATACTTAAATATTTAACTTTTTTTACTACCTCTATATTTCAGATCAATTGAATTTTAGTTATATCTTCTTTGGTACAGTTTTTTGTCAACATTTTTGTTTTCTTAATATTTATTTTAAGTTCGGCTATTGCTCCATAACTTTGTATTAACTTTAATAAGGGCAGTATAGAAGTTATTGGGTCCTCCAAGATAAACACTAGATCATTAGTGAAAGCTTGAAGTTTGAAATGTTCTCCTTTAATTTTAAGACCTGTAATTTCCATGTTGTCTCTCACCAAATCATTCAATGTCTCTATTCCAAAAATAAAAAGTAATGGGGAGAGTGGACATCCTTGTCGAGTCCCTTTTTCAATAGCTATATTATTTTGGCCCATTGTTATTTATAAATTGCATCTATCATCTTCATAAAGTTTTCACCACATTCCCATATTTCCAGTTTATTTTATTTAACGTTATCAAAGGCTTTTTCCACATCAAGAAACACCAAAGCTAACTTGTTTCCCGGATGATGTTCATAATATTCTATGATATTTACAATGGTTCTTAAATTCTTCTTTATTTGTCTTTTTGGAAGAAAGCCTGATTGATCTTGATGTATGACTTCCACCATCCAGGTTAAAGGCATGATCCCTTTGATGTACCAGTTGCTTCTGACCGACTCAGACTTACTGTTAACCCCTTATCAACAGGCATGGCTCAAAGACCTGAATAGGAAACTTACAGCTGATCAATGGAGCGCAATATGGAACTCACCAATGCACAAATCTCATTCGATTCCCATCCACACCCAATCCACTAAACTTCTGCGGTGGTACCTCACTCCAGTTAAATTAGCGCATATCAGCCAGGGTGCATCCCCCCTGTGTTGGAAGCTATATGGGGATAAGGGTACCTACTTTCACAATTGGTGGATGTGCCCATCTGTTGCAGGGTTCTGGGATGAGATTATAGCAGAGGTACACCACATAACTAGCCACAAGGTCACTAAAGACCCTATGATAATTCTCCTTAATTTATGGCCAAAGACAATGATCCAAAGGCAGGATAGAGACTTGATCTCCACCTTATTTTCAGCAGCAAAGAGTGTTCTGGCAAGGCACTGGAAACTTCATACAGTGCCAACAGTGCACCAGTGGCTCCTCAAGGTATGGGATTATTTCATGTTTGATAAACTATCAGAACAAACACACGAGGAATGCCAGTCTGTCCCCTCTGACACGGGTATGCTAAAATGGGCAGAAGGTAAAAGGTATTTATTTTATTTTATTTATTATTTCCACTTACTATACCGCCCATACCCCTAGGGGTCTCTGGGCGGTTTACAGGGTAGTTCTATGAACTATAGTACCCTATCTAAGGCCACATACTGTAGGGGATGGGAGGTAAGCATACACCTATTACAAATTTAGGGATGGATTATTATCCTCTATATTTAGTCTCTTGATGTTAGGATAGGTGTAGCCTCATAGAGGTTTAGTTATAGCATAAGGTTTGAGATTGAATGTCAATGCTGGTGTATGCCTTGTATCGCAATACTGGTCAATATTTGTATGTACAGGTTTATATTTGTGAAAGCAGTTCCGGTTAATGTGTTGTACTATGCTTAAAACTCAATAAACGTTGTATATATATATATAAAAACAAGTTCACTCGGGCCCTCAGGGCATGGTGGTCTGACCATGGTACTGCCGTTACAGTAATCCGGTCCACTGTAACCCCCGCCACAAAGATCAAATCAAGCGTGTGACCAGCCTGATGAGTGGGGGCCGTTACATAGTGGGAGAATCCCAGCACCACCATGGACGATGTCAGGTCCACCACCTGGGAGGAGGCCGCATCATCAGCATGGACGTTGAAATCACCCAGGACTAGCAGCCTAGGGTGGTCAAATGCCCAGCCCGACACGGCCTCCACCCGAGATGGCAGGCTGTCCGCCGGTGCGATGGGCAGACGGTACACTAGCCAGACAGCCAAACTCTCCCCGGCTTCCCACTCAAAGCTGGCACACTCAATGCCTGCAATCCTCACTGCTGGGAGCGCCCTGAAGGAGTAAGCCTCCCAAATGAACAAAGCCACTCCTCCCCCCTGCCCCAAAGACCAAGATTGGTGAAAGACCGAGAACCCAGGAGGAGCCAACTGGGAGAGAGCAACCATCTCCCCATCTCGTACCCAGGTCTCAGTCACGCACGCCAGATCCACGTCCTGCTCCAGCAGGAAGTCCCGCAGAACTGATGTCTTATTGTTTATGGAGCTGGCGTTGCACTAGGAGAGGAGTTTTTTATTCTTGCCCCACTGTCTGCCACCTTTGGGATGGGACGCAGGCTGGAAGGTGGCCGAGCTTCTCCATTTCTCTGCCCCCTTCCCTTCCATCTCCGCCTGGTCCCACCGCTATACCTTCCCCTTCCCAAGAGCACTGGGATTCCCGGCCATTACTACCCTGGTGATCTTCTTTGGCCGCACTCGGCTCGAGCCACAGATTCACCCGTTAGTTGGCAGTATTCTGACCTACTGCATGCTGCTACTATTTGATAAAAAGCAACCCATTTATAATTAACTGCTGATTATTCCTAATCAAATACAATACTGGGTCTATTCTGATCCTACTCTTGCAGCCCTAACATTAATCTTATAGCTTCTGATTGCCTCTTTTTCTCTTTTTCTTTTTTCCCTTATCTAAACCTCCTTTCTCAGCCAGTAAACTGCATAAAGGCTGGGGTTCAATGGCATATTTACTAAAGTTAATGTCGAAGTTTACCATGAATTGAATATAGGGCCATTAATACAATTAAATATTAATTGTATCTCATTAAATAGAACCTATGCACACACCCTGCTGGATAAGCAGATTTGGGCAACAAATGGATATCTTCCTACTAATTAGTATGTTCAGATGGTCAAGAAAAGGTATCTGTTAAAGTTGCAATTGATTCAGTGGGACTTGTGTAGAAGACCTTCCTGATGAATTGTGACTTTAAGGTAACTAGATACCGGTTCCTGTTTACCAATCAGTCATAGGATCTCATGAGATAATTTATCTTAATATGCATAAATCCATTTTGCAAGTATTTATGAGAATGAGATAGATAGAAAATATGTAAATAACTCTTTCCCTTCATTCCAGAAATCAGTCTAATTGCTATAAACTCTCCCCATGGAATGCAGGAAAATGTAGATCTCTATGACTGAGAGTTCGGCCAGTACAAGTTTTATTGCAAAGCTGCAATCCATAAGATACTGTGGGACAAGCCATGGCAGTTAAGCTGGCACTAAAACAAATATCTATTTCACCAGTAGATGGCTTTAACTGTACTTAACTTTAAGCTATCTTAAATAAGTATGTTTATGCTCTTTAATTAAACACTTAAATGTTGCTGTTTTCCAAATAGGGCATTTTGACCTGGGGCGGAATTCCAAGGAAAGGGAAGTCGGATCTTTCCTTGATTACCTGGATTTTCAAAGTTCTTCAGCAAGGTCTCAGCAAGAGAACTGGCTACAAACAGTGAACAAACAGAACCATTAGGCCAGATGACTGCAAGCTTAAGTAGCATGCAAACTACTGACCAAACTTTGCACCTAAGTAACATTACTACCTCTTCAGGGTCAAGGTAAGCAAACTGATCATTCTAGGTCTTTAAAAATATTCAGCTTGTTTCACTGTCATAAGCAAGGCTTGTCAAGAGAAGCTAATGGAAACTGATGACCATTTATAGTGAGTTAATGGGGTTTACAGTATATTATAAGTATTTGTATCATTGTTATAGGTAAGGGATCTGCAAACTGTGACTGTAGAACCAAATGTCTCTTTAAAAAAGAAAACTAGATTCTTGAGTTAAATTATATTGGAGAATAGGTGGGATGCTAGAATAACCTCTATGTGAAGAGAACGGCATGAAAAGTTTTTTATGAGACAAGGGATGGGCACAAACTAGCTCACAAACTAAAGTTTATGACGAATTTTGTTCGGTTCGTGGTTCCCAAACCTCCACGAACTTTTAGTACTGTTTGTAGTGGCTCTTGGCAGTTCGTGAATGGATACATTTTTCAGACAGACTTGCGCTGCTCAGTTGAACTATTTACAAAACATTCCAAGGCAATGGGGAGCGGAATTCTCCAGCCTTGGAAATGCCAGCAGGAGCCCTCCAAACCTTAACAGGCACTGCCAGCTGCCAATCCATTCTGCTCTATGTGCTCAGAATGCTATATATTCAGTCAACTCCTCTCTCATGCTTTTATATGTTGGCTGGTGACAGTAAAAGAGGGAGGTGTGGAACTTGTTAAAAGCAGAACATATTCATTGCTTTCTGCTTGTAATCTGCTCTCTGCTGCTGGGGTTTGGGTGTAGGTTGACTCAGGGCTCTGAGCCACCCAGTCTCTCTGTTCACACCAAGCAGTGGGGCTTAGCTACTGGGTTCCTCAGCTGGGGACCCAGATTTTAAACCCCCACCCTTCCTGCTTGTGATCTGCTCTTTGCTGCTGGGGTTTGGGTGTAGGTGGACTCAGGGCTCTCAGCCACCCAGTCTCTCTGCTCCAGCTGAGGACAGGGGCTTAGCTGGTGGGTTCCTCGGACAAGGGCCCACATTTATATACCCTCCCAGGGCCTGGGTGTCAGGGGTGGTTTTAGGGTTCTGAGCCACCCACTCTGCTCCAGAAGAATGCAGGGCCTGGGTGTCAGGGGTGGTTTTAGGGTTCTGAGCCACCCAGTCTCTCCAGAAGAATGCAGGGGCTTAGCTGGTAGGTTCCTCGGACAAGGGCCCACATTTATATACCCTCCCAGGGCTTGGGTGTCAAGGGTAGTCTCAGGACTCTGAGCCACCCAGTCTCTCTGCTCCAGCAGAACACAGAGGCTTAGCTGGTGAGTTCCTTGGACAAGGGCCCACATTTATACCTACCCCTCCTGATTGTGATCACCAGGAAGGTGAAAGCGAATGGAAGGGGTCTTATCACAGGGGGATGAAGCCCTCCCCCTGTGCACCAGAGGACCCTGTTCTCAGGCACCAAATCCAGCCTGCCATTGCCTGGAGCCCCACCCCAGCAGGGCATCACCAGGGATCTTGGAGCCTCCTTCCCATGCTTTGTCCATGGGGCTCTCTTAAGAGGAAAGAGTTTTTAGCAGTTCTGCCCAGACACCAGCAGTTGCTAAAAGTCTTTGTAGAAGACTCTGACAGCAGTGATTCAGACAGTGGGGGGAGAAACATCCTCCCCTTCCACATCTCAACTCCCTGCTACTCCTGCTGCATTAAGTACACCCTGCTCTGGCACCTCTCAGCCCAGCACCAGAGGGCAGTTGTGCCTTCCACCTGCTCCAATTGTGGGGCCCCATTTCCAGGCCAACGTGTGAAAACACTCCCATACCCTCCCCAGTGACCCCTGTATAGCAGAGTGCCAGTTGTGCCACAGCCATGTCCAGAGGGGCATAGACACCCAACACCTATATTCCTCCATTCTTCACAGGCACCTGCAAAATGTGCACCCCACTTTGTTGCTGCCAGAGGAAGGAGTGGTGGGCAGTGGGAGGAGGAAGAGGCCCACTCCTTCTCAGCAGGGACAAGCAGGGAGAGGAGCAGGAGGCTCCTCTAAGAAAGGCTCCCCATGCTCAGAGAAGTCATGGCCCTAGGAACACCAACCGTACCACCAAAAAGGGCAAGAGGGAGGACTCAGGAAGCACTCACTCACCTCATCGGTGAGGTGATTGCTGTGGATGGCCAGCCTTTCTCCCTTGTGAAGTACATAGGCTTTTGCTGGTTGCTGCAGAACCTGGCTCCCTGATACTCCATCCCCTTGTGGAGGACCATGAACCAGCAAGACTTGCCTTCCATTCACTGCTCCACAGTGGCGATGGACAAGCCTGAGCTCTCGAATGTGCAAGGCCAAACAGTCCTTTTTACCATGAACCTCTGGAGCAGTCAGCAGCACACTTGCCTCTCCCTCACCCCCCACTGGTGGCAACTGAAGTCCTCACTGTCTGGACTGTTGGGCCCAGGCCCTAGGAAAGGACAGTTCTGCCACCTGGCTACAAAGTGGTTCTGCTCCATATGAAGGGGATGGATGCAGACCACACAGCAGCAAACATGGCCGCCATGTTACAGAGTAGCCTGAGGGAGTGGGTGAGCAGTAGCAACATTGTCTGTTGCTATATGGTCGTGGACATTGATGCCAACATGCTGGCAGCAGTGAAGGCTGCTCACCTCAAGGGCATCATCTGCCTGGAATGAACTAGCAAGACTTGCCTTCCATTCACTGCTCCATAGTGGTGATGGACAAGCCTGAGCTCTCGAAAGTGCAAGGCCAAACAGTCCTTTTTACCATGAACCTCTGGAGCAGTCAGCAGCACACCTGCCTCTCCCTCACCCCCTACTGGTGGCAACTGAAGTCCTCACTGTCTGGACTGTTGGGCCCAGGCCCTAGGAAAGGACAGTTCTGCCACCTGGCTACAAAGTGGTTCTGCTCCATATGAAGGGGATGGATGCAGACCACACAGCAGCAAACATGGCCACCATGTTACAGAATAGCCTGAGGGAGTTGGTGAGCAGTAGCAACATTGTCTGTGGCTATATGGTCATAGACATTGACCTTCCAGGACACCACCAACATGCTCTGTGCCCATATGGCCAGCCTGGAGCAAGTCATCCCCCTAATTCGAGGCCTGGACTGGGTGCTGGCCTTACACTGCAGCTGGGCTCTGAGAGGACACTTGTTCTCCCAGAGGTCATGGCCTTGGCAGAGAGGTTGCAGGTAGGCTTTGCCACTAGGTTTTATCCTCTTTGCAAGGAACAGGAGTGCAACCTGGCCTGTATGTGTGACTCATGGATTAAAAGCAACATTGTTCTCATTAATGCAGAGCTCATGGAGTGGAAGAGTGAGCTCTACAGAGAAGTGCAGAGGCTTTGTGCCAGCAGATGTGGCCAGAGGGAATAATGGTGGAATAAGCTGGGGAGGAGGAAGATGGGGGGAGGAGCTGCAGCCCAGCACCTCTGCCTCAAAGAGCCCATCCAGGCAGAATCCCCACCACTGGTTTTCAGTGGTGAAGTGGAAGGTCAGCAGCAGCAGTGGTGGGGAGGCCAGGTGTGCAATGCTGGAGGATTTGGCAGAGGTGATGGTGAGGGAGTACCTCACCAAGTCCACTGAGCCCATCAATGCTAATCCCCTTGAATAGTGGTCACCTAAGGCCATCATGTGGCAAGGGGGTTTGTGTGGTTCAATGAGGCTGTGGGCTATGCCGTGGAGGGTCACTCAGGATGGACAGGCCACAGCAGAGAACTCAAACCAAGTGTGATCCACTGGAGAAGGAAATGGCAACCCACTCCAGTATTTTTGCCAAGAAAACCCCATGGACAGGAACAAAAGGCTACAAGATATGATGCCGGAAGATGAGCCCCTCAGGTCGGAAGGTGTCCAATATGCTACTGGGGAAGAGCAGAGGGCAAGTACAAGTAATCCCAGAAAGAGTGAAGTGGCTGGGCCAAAGCCGAAAGGACGCTCAGCTGTGGATGTGTCTGATGGTGAAAGGAAAGTCCGATGCTGCAAAGAACAATACTGCATAGAAACCTGGAATGTAAGATCTATGAATCAAGGAAAGTTTGACATGGTCAAAAATGAGATGGCAAGACTGAACATCGACATCTTGGGAATCAGCGAACTAAAGTGGACAGGAATGGGCGAATTTAACTTA